>NC_045956.1:133815757-134035939 GCF_010909765.2 Amblyraja radiata
TCTCTTAATACCAATAGTCAATAACCCATCATTTAAACCATCAATCATAGACAAATCATTTACACAATGGGAAAGAATGGGAATCAAAACGCTCGAAGATCTGTATGAAGTGGGAAAATTACTATCATTTCAACAACTACAACTGAAATATAATTTGAAAAATAACCAATATTTTAAATATCTTCAAATTCGTGATTATTTGAAAAAATACACAAAAGTCTATCATAATATGCCTTCCGACTTACTGGATGAAGCAATGAAGACAAAGGCGGAATCAGCTAATCTAATATCATACTTATATAATATCATTTTAAACATAGAAATACCCACAACAGATGGAATTAGAAGAGACTGGGAACAAGAATTAGCTATAAAAATTTCAAAAGAGAGCTGGGATAATCATTTACTACAGGTGCATAAATGCTCGATCAATGTACGACATACACTTATCCAATTCAAAACATTACATAGACTATATTATTCAAAAACTAAATTAAATAAAATCTTTCCTAATGTTTCACCAATCTGTGATAAATGTCTGTATCAAGAAGCTACCATAGCGCATTCTTTTGTTTTTTGTACAAAAATCCAAAAATTCTGGCATGGAATATTTGATATTTTTTCAAAATTAATTAAAATAAAACTGGTACCAAAACCAGAATGGATCATTTTTGGGATATCGGAAGGTATCCCTGAATTAAACGTGTATCAGAAGAATTTACTCAATTACGGGCTAATAATGGGAAAAAAGCTCATACTTAAATTCTGGAAAAATGCGCCCACACCAACAATAAAAATGTGGACATCAAATATGTTTGAAACATTACATCTGGAAGAGATGAGATTCCTCTTAGCAGATAAAGCAAACCAATTCCAAAAGACGTGGTCTACGTTTATGGACCTATTACAAGCATGAGGTGCAATAGTAATTTAAAAAATAAATAAATGGTATCAGGACCTGGCAATGGGAGGTAAAACATCAAAAACAGACTTGGTTGGTAGTCTTTCTGCGGAGTTTAATGTTATAATAGAGCGATTGTCCTTACTTTCTTTTTCTTTCTTTTCTAGGGTCTACTTTCTTACTTCACTTCCTTCTCTAACTTCTTTTCTAAGGGGCTCTCTTTTCCCAACACTCTCTTGCACTTCACGACTCTTGCGCACTTTCTTTACTTTCCTTACTTCTATCTTTTTCTTAAAGCTCAAAAAAAAAAATGAAGCGGTACAAAAAATGTATTAAGATATATGTGTTGTGTATTATTGTAATTTACCGTACTTCTAATAAAAATAATTAAAAAAAAAAAAAAAAGATAGCGGAGTCAGGGGATATGGGGAGAAGGCAGGAACGGGCTACTGATCAGCCATGATCACAATGAATTGCATCAAATATATAACATAATATGGAATGTTATAGTGGAAAAATACAAATTAAAAAGAGGAGTTCACGCATTGAAGTGGTTCGCATATGACTCAAAGTTTAAGCCAGGGGTGTATGATTCAAGATTCAAAGAATGGGCACAAAAAGGCATAGAAACATAGAAAATAGGTGCAGGAGTAGGCCATTAGGCCCTTCGGGCCTGCACCGCCATTCAATATGATCATGGCTGATCATCCAAATCAATATCCCATACCTGCCTTCTCTCCATACCCCCTGATCCCTTTAGCCACAAGGGCCACATCTAACTCCCTCTTAAATCTAGCCAATGAACTGGCCACATAACGGCAATGTATACAGTTTCCAAAAATGGCGAGTTTATGAGCTTCCAAGATTTAAAGTCAAAGTATGGTCTCGAAAACAAAGATTTTTTTAGATATTTGCAATTAAGAGACTACTTTACAAAAGAGATAAGGCCAGAACTAGATGAAACTTCAAATAATGTGATCAGGGTGATTGTGGATGCATACAAACAGAAGGGGTCTCGGGTCATCTCTGCTTTCTACCAAGCTCTGGTGGGAAGCAGGGGAGAATCAACGCTCTACATAAAAACAAAATGGGAAGCAGAATTAAAAATTCAAATAAGAATGGTATCAAATGTGTGAAACACAATGTACATCCACAAGCTCACTAGTATGGAGAGAATTTTGCTGGAAGAATCTAACTCGCTTTTTTATAACACCCAAAATAAAAAGCAGACAACTTGCTGTCCAACAACACTGTTGGAGGCTGTGCGGGAGTACGGAGGCAGACCACTCGCATATTTTCTGGAACTGTGTAAAGATAAGGCCATATTGGGAAAATTTTAACGCAGTTGTTAAAAATACCTTGGGTTATAAAATCCCAAATACCTGCCCTGTGATGTATCTGGGGCACGTTAAAGATATAGTAAAGATCGAAGATACATATTTGATTAAAGTTTTGCTTGCAGTAAGTAAGAAGGCCATTACCAGGCAGTGGCGTAATGAAAAAAGTCCAAAACAGGAACAGTGGTTAGAAATTGTGCGAGACATCTATAATATGGAGAAACTGACATATTCCTTGAGAGTCAAGGAGAATTCATTTGAGAAGATCGGGGAAAAATGGACCGTTTATTTGAGCCATGACACCAACTAGACAAATGCCGAGCTAGATATGGGAAGATTGCGTTATTTAGAAATAGATGGTATGTTTGTGTGAATATTGAAATACCTCCAGATAACAAATCAATGTAACGGTTTTTTTTAAATTTGTAAAGTGAACTACACGGTCTTATTCCATTTTTTAATTTATTTACTTTTTTCCCCCTATCTATTTATTTTTTTATTTTGATTGTTGTTTTTCTTTTATTTATGGTGATGTGGTTGCACTGTTTTGTATATATCTCTGAAAAATCAATAAAAATGTAAGTGAAAAAAAAGAATGGCGGTGCTGGCTCGAAGGGCCAAATGGCCTACTCCTACACCTATTGTCTATTGTCCACATCCCAAAGACGTGCAAGTTGGTAAGTTAATTGGTCACTGAATTGTCCCGAACATGTAGGTGAGTGGTAGAATCTGTGGAAGTAGATGAAAATATGGGCAGGCTAAAAAATGGGATTAAAATTGAATTAAAGAAAATGGGTGGTTGATAGTCAATGCAGTCTTGATGGACTAAAGAGCCTGTTTCTATTCTGTATGTCTTATGATTGTGCATTTTATTATCAACTAGACCAAGTGCAGACCCGTTGGGTCTGTTCCCCCAACGTGCGGTTGTGCGGGGGGGAGGCGGCATGCAGCGTCACACACACTAACTATCCCCCCCCCCCGCACTCACGCTAATTACCCCCTTGATATTATATTAATATTATTTATTTGCTCCTTTTACCTCATAACCACCCTATCTACTGACGCATAGCCCCCAACTTGCAGTCACATCTAGAGGGGGGGGGGTAGAGAGTGAGGGCAGAGAGAGAAGGGGCACAGACAGACAGAGACACAGAGAGAGGGGCAAGAGGGAGAGGGGGGTGGAGAGGAGGAGAAGAGGGAGGGTGGGTGAGGGGGGAAAGGTGGGGGAGGAGAGAGAGAGGGTGAGAGTGAGGGGGAGAGAGAGGGGGTGCTGAGGGGAGGGGGAGAGGTGGGGAGCAGGGAGGGGGAGGGAGGGTGGAGGGAAGGGGGTAGGGGTGTGTGGAGGGGAGGGGAGGGGAGGGGGTTTAGTGGAGGAATGGTGGGGGAGGGGGGGAGAAAAAGAGGGGAGAGAGAGGGGGAGAGGAGAGGAGAGGGGGGAGAGGAAAGGAGAGGGGGGGAGGAGAGGGGGGGAAGGAGAGGGGGGGAGGAGAGGGGGGGGAAGGAGAGGGGGGGAGGAGAGGGGGGGGAAGGAGAGGGGGGGAGAGGAGGAGAGGAAAGGGGGCGAGAGGAGAGGGGGGGGAGAGGAAAGGGGGGGGGACAGGAAAGGGGGGGGGAGAGAGGAAAGGGGGCGGAGAACCTAAAAAACATTTTAGAACCAAAAAAGACACATTCTGCAAGCGTTTTAGAACCACTAAGGACACTTACATTTGAGTAGATATGTGTTCAGTGTTATTCACAGCTCAGAGAAACGTGACCCTCTGCCTTCCTCCAGCTTGCAGACACTGATTGAGGCACACCACTTCCTGGTTCTATAGTCCCTCCCCCTGCCGCCAGCAGGGGCAGCAGAGAGAATGGGGAATTTTGTAAAATCATTAATATCTCTGTCATTTCTTTTCGACGGGAAAAATCCTCGGCACACATACGGCGGAGGGGGGCTCTGAGCAAGGTGGCCAAAAATGACGGCCGTAAGTGGCGGCGTTCTCTCGGAAATCGCAGCACAGATGGCCAAAACCGGTCAAGAACAGACTTTTAGTAATATAGAAGATATACTAGACCAAGTGCAGACCCGTTGGGTCTGTTCCCCCAACGTGCGGTTGTGGGGGGGGGGAGGAGGCGGCACACAGCGTCACACACACTAACTACCCCCCCCGCACTCACGCTAATTACCCCCTTGATATTATATTAATATTATTAATTTGCTCCTTTTACCTCATAACCACCCTATCTACTGACGCATAGCCCCCAACTTGCAGTCACATCTAGAGAGGGGGGAGGGGGGGCGGGCAGGGGTAGAGAGTGAGGGCAGAGAGAGAAGGGGCAGAGGCAGAGAGAGAGACAGAGACACAGAGAGAGGGGCAAGATGGATAGGGGGGTGGAGAGGAGGATAAGAGGGAGGGTGGGTAAGGGGGGAAAGGTGGGGGAGGAGGGGAGGAGAGAGAGAGGGTGAGAGTGAGGGGGAGAGAGAGGGGGAGAGAGAGGGGGTGCTGAGAGGGGTGAGGTGGGGAGCAGGGAGGGGGAGGGAGGGGGGAGGGTGGAGGGAGGGTGGAGGGAAGAGGGTAGGGGGTGTGGAGGGGAGGGAGGGTGGGGGAGGGGAGGAGCGGAGAGAGTGGGGATGGAGGGGAGAGAGAGGGGAGGGGATAGAGGGGAGAGAGAAGGGGGGTGAGAGGGGGGAGAGAGGGGGGAGGGTGGGAGAGAGAGGGGGAGATGTATGCCTTTGCTAAAAGTTTACTCCCAAGATACCAAAAAAGGACCCCATTTTCCAGGGCCTCATCATGGACCATTACTGTAAGAGGACTGTTTGGTGCTGTGGGCTTAGTCTTCTGGATGGTGAGTGTCAGGTTTATCCCGCAGAGGTGACCCATTGCATGGTGTCAGAATGGTGGCCATGTGAGGTGAGGGAATGTCCGTTCGTGGGTCGCCATGTCTGGATCGATGTGTCGGTGGAGTGGGCCGCTGGAGGCCCTTCAGCAGCCTAGCTGGGGCACATGCGTAGTGATTGGTGCTCTTCCTTGCATTTTCTTGGAGATGTCATGTGATAAAGATTATGTCCACAATGCCTCAAAATGAACAGATTCAACATTGATATTTGGTGAGCAGTTCTCCCTACTGAAAGGAGGGTGCTGAGGCGGGTCCTTGGCAATGATTTTCATAGAGTAGAGAGACTCCTCTGTAGTTACTGCAATAGGATTTGTTTCATTACGTAAATGTTGATTACAGAATCTCTGAGGTGCCCTGTTATTGCAGCAGCATAAATATTTCTTTACCGCTTCTCATGCACAGAGAGATACAGTACTTTGGTGCCACCTAACTCTATGAAAGGGATGACTTTGACTTTTTTTATAGGTTGAAGATTATTTAAAAGATTTATCAGAATTTAGAGCAGAGGTAGTTGAAGATTCTTCCATGAACGGTGAGGTGAAGGGAGAGAGGATGCCAAATAGCCAAGAGATGGAAGATCAAAGTAACCATGAGGAAGCAATTAAACTGGGTTGTTTGGAAGACTAATAAATGGCTAACTTTCCCTCGCACAGCCAACTACAAAATTCAAGTAACTAGGAAATTGATGTTGAAAATGTACACCTTTTCAGTTATAGCATAATGCTTTGTAAGAATGCATCAACCTTGCCAGTCATACATGGAAATGGTATATTAAAATGATCAGTATTATAAAATATCTGAAAGGCCTTCAAACTTGAGCGTTTTGGCAATTGAAAAGTCTGTTCCAAAATTTTGCACATTAATATAAATATTAATATAGATGCAATGTCAGAATAGTATTTTGCCAAGGGCTGTTTCAAAATTCTAGGAAAATAATCAGTTAAAATATTTTGTGAGTGACCAATTGTTGTGTACTCACCAGGCAAATCCATTCCAGAACACCATAAGAAATATTAGTGGGGAAATAGGCCATTCGGACTATCGTGTCTGCTCCACCACTCAAAATAATCACAGTTGATCATTTTCCTCAAGCTGCTTTCCTGCATGAAGCATTACGTCCATATTCCTTGATTTATTTCCGCCCCCCCCATGTATTTAAAAATGTATTGATCTGTCTTGAATACCTCAACCATTTGAACCTCCATCGCCCACTTGGGCTGGGAATTCCAAAGGTTAACTATACTTTGGGTGAAGACATTTCTCCTTGTCTCTGTTCTCAGCAGTCCACCCAACTTTTTAGAGAATCTCTCCTCATGCAAATAACCCTCCTCCATCTCTTCGTTCAAAGGTTTTAGTTTTTTTACTTTCCAGTACACAGTGCTTTATGTACAATATCTAATATATATTATCTCATCCAGAATATTTCTACCAATACTGCAAAGTGGACAGACATCTTGCGCCAGAACTTTGTTTATTTCATCAAACTGCTGGAGAAGATTCAAGGTACTGATGTTCTTATTTGGTTTAATTATATTGGTATCATAATTCGGATCAGGCCATTCAACTTGTCTGTGTTGTCACCTCATTCACCACAAGAGCAGATTATATACACATGCACTGAATTTATTTTTTGTTGTTTATTGTGTTTACAGAATAGGGTGATTTCACGAAAGGTCACTGGAGCGTAGATCCCCACTCACGTGACCGAAAATTTTAACTGGGGGACAAGCGTCACTTCCGGTACATGTTAGTGAATGGGAAAACACGCACTTTCACACCCGTTAAAAACATCGAAAACGGCCCGTTTTTGAGCTGCAATTAAGTGAGCCAGTCGGGGTGACCGTGAGGCACAGCTACCTAAATTTACAGTCCAAAAAAAAGATAGAAACTAAGGTAAATACAAGAGCGAGCTGAAGGTGTAAAAAAGGCGGAAGTGCTAGCGGACTTTTTTCTTGGAGATTTAAAGATCCAAAATATCGGGAATTATCGCGTTTGTTCGCTGCATTTCATCAAAAGTGGCATTATTGACTTTGTTATCTTGATTCATTTGTTATATGAAAAGTATTAAAAGTTAGAAACCCGTCAGTAAAATTGCAAAATCGCCCATGGTTCTCAGGTGGGTTTTAACATGCAAAATGAAAACGCTTCTGAAGCTCCATTTACCATTTAAATAATCGTAAGCTTGCATCTCAGTAAAATTGATTTCCAAACGCATTGAGAGTTTACGATTATTTAAATTTAAAAGTAAATGGAGCTTCAGAAGCGTTTTCATTTTGCATGTTAAAACCCACCTGAGAACCATGGGCGATTTTGCAATTTTACTGACGGATTTCTAACTTTTAATACTTTTCATATAACAAATGAATAAAGATAACAAAGTCAATAATGCCACATTTGATGAAATGCAGCGAGCAAACGCGATAATTCCCGATATTTTGGATCTTTAAATCTCCAAGAAAAAAGTCCGCTAGCACTTCCGCCTTTTTTACACCTTCAGCTCGCTCTTGTATTTACCTTAGTTTCTATCTTTTTTTTGGACTGTAAATTTAAGTAGCTGTTCCTCACGGTCACCCCGACCGGCTCCGTAAATTGCAGCTCAAAAACGGGCCGTTTTCGATGTTTTTAACGAGTGTGAAAGTGCGTGTTTTCCCATCCACTAACATGTACAGGAAGTGACGCTTGTCCCCCAGTTAAAAATTTCGGTCACGTGAGTGGGGATTTACGCTCCAGTGACCTTTCGTGAAATCACCCTATACACTGTTGTGCTGCTGCAAGTAAGAATTTAATTGTTCTGTTTTGGAACATATGTCAATAAAACATTCTTCACTTCGTACACACTAGGGGTAACTTACAGAACCCAATTAACCTACAAAGCCACACATATTTGGAATGTGGTAGAAAACCAGAGCAGCTGGAGGAAACTCATACGGTCACAGGCAGAATGTTACAAATTCCCCAAGTCCTGGGCCTCTGTATCTCCCTTTGCAACTGGATCTTCCTCAGCAGCAGACCTCAATCTGTGCAAATTGTAAAAATAGATCATCAGGTTGAATGGCCTGACCACGAAGCTGGGGGGGCAGTGTTAGCTGTGAGGAGGATGTAAGGAGGTTGCAAGGTGACTTGGATAGGCTGGGTGAGTGGGCAAATGCATGGCAGATGCAGTATAATGTGGATAAATGTGAGGTTATCCACTTTGGTGGCAAAAACAGGAAAGTAGACTATTATCTGAATGGTGGCCGATTAGGAAAAGGGGAGATGCAACGAGACCTGGGTGTCATGGTGCACCAGTCATTGAAAGTAGGCATGCAGGTGCAGCAGGCAATGAAGAAAGTGAATGGGATGTTAGCATTCATAGCAAAAGGATTTGAGTATAGGAGCAGGGAGGTCCTACTGCAGTTGTACAGGGTCTTGGTGAGACCACACCTGGAGTATTGCGTACTGTTTTGGTCTCCTAATCTGAGGAAAGACATTCTTGCCATAGAGGGAGTACAGAGAAGGTTCACCAGACTGATTCCTAGGATGTCAGGACTTTCATATGAAGAAAGACTGGATAGACTCGGCTTGTACTCGTTAGAATTTAGAAGATTGAGGGGGGATCTTATATAAACTTACAAAATTCTTAAGGGGTTGGACAGGCTAGATGCAGGAAGATTGTTCCCGATGTTGGGTAATTTCTCAAGATCTTGGCTGTCTTTCACGTAAATGTGCAGCAAAATACAGGAACATTTTAAGTTCAAATCCAACTCACTATTTTCCAACATTTAAAATTCACCTTGTCAGAAAGTATTGTACTGTAGTGGGGCTACAGAGATTAAAATTCCTTGATTAGGTAAATAGTGAGGATAAGTGTAACAGTGCAGGAGGTAATAGTATTAGAAAAGTCAAACAGACGGCAGATGTAATTTAGTACCAAAGAGAAATACCATTGATCAAATGGCATTATTCTTAAGGGTGTGTAAGATCAGAGAGTCCTGATTGTGCATAAATCTTCAAGAGTGGTAGAACATATTGGAAGAGTGGTTTGTAAAACACATGACATGACAAGTCTGAAGAACCGAACCGAAACGTCACCTATTCCTTCGTTCCATAGATGCTGCTTCGCCCGCTGAGTTTCTAGAGCATTTTTATCTGACATCCTTTAGTCGAGTGTTACGGAATTTTTTTTTAGGCAATACACTTTGCAGCCTGCTTTATTGTTAGCATTGTTCATTAGCTGGGAAACCTTGCCTTGCAATAAAGTGCATTCTAATCCTTGTTGTCTTTCTGCAGGATTGCCCCCAACTGTCCCCAGTATTCCCCTGGAATTGACAGTTCTGTACAATGCCATTGTCTTAAACATCAGTTTATCTGATGTTGTTTGTAATGATGACTCATTATTGCTGAAGGGTTTTACCCGAGGTAAGTTACAAACCTCCAGGACTTCTTGTGTGTCCGTTAAACTGCCATTGTTATAGTTTGCTGCCTCCCTAACCTGTAAAGTGAGCTGGTTGCAGAATATTTCTTCATTTTTACTTCAGGTTACCTTATTTCTAGATGAGATGGAAGGTTTTCTTTGATGTATTCTGATGGAGATTATTTGAATAGCAGATGCACACTGTTGAAATAAATAAGTCTAATGGCACTTAACCCTCACAAAATACTAATACTTCAATATTCAAATAAATTCTTTAGTGCCATGCAAATTTCCACCTTTTCTTTGCACCTTAAGCCACATTTTACGCATTTTGTGCAAAGCCTCTACTTCCTAAATAAGCTTAGGAAGTTTGGAATGTCCCCAACAACCCTCACCAACTTCTACAGGTGCATTTTATTGGGATGCATGACAACTTGATTTGGGAACAGCTCCATCCAAGACCGCAAGAAAATGCAGTGAATTATGGACGCAGCCCAGACCATCGCACAAACCAACCTCCCTTCCATTGACTCCTTTTACACCTCAAGTTGCCTCAGCAAAGGCCTGCAGCATAATCAAGGACGAATCTCACCCTGGCCGCTCCCTTTTCTCCCATCTCGCATATGGAGCAAAAGGTATAGAAGTGTGAAAACGCATACCTCCAGGTTCAGGAACTTCCAGATTTCCCCCCAGCTGTTGTCAGGCAACTGAACCATCCTACCGCAACCTGAGAGTGGTCCTGAACTACTATCGGACAGACTATCCTTGATCGGTCTTTACTGGCTTTACCTTGCACTAAATGTTATTCCCTTATCATGTGTCTACACACTGTGATTGGCTCAATTGTAATCATGTATTGTCTTTCCGCTGGTTGGTCAGTAAGCAACAAAAGCTTTTCACTGTACCTCGGTACACGTGACAATAAACTGTATTGAACTGAACTTGTGGCTGAGAAGAATGCATTCACAACCTCGGGATATTCAAAAAAGGTTCATGTGCATGCAGGTGGTTTTGAAATCGTAAGTTCATAAGTGACAGGAGCAGAATTAGGTCATTCAGCCCATCAAAACTACTCCGCCATTCAATCATAGCTGATCTATCTCTCCCTCTCAACCCCATTCTCCTGCCTTCTCCCCATAACCTCTGACACCTGCACTAATCAAGAATCTATCTATCTCTGCTGTAAAAATATCCTTGCTGCTCCACAACCTTCTGTGGCTTCTGCTATTGCACTATAGTGAAGTGTGGCAGTCATTTTACAAATAGAACCTGCATAAAATGTGAAATTTATGTACAAGAGAACATAAAATGTACCTTTTGGGTCTTTTTCATGTCATAAAAAAACAAAAGCTGTTAAGACTAGTCCTTTTATTTCATCCAAGCTGCTTTTTTTCATTAGAGCAGCTTGTGTTCACCCAAGTAAACGAAGGATGTCTCATGGTGAGCATGCATTCTTCACAGTGACTTAACGGAATTCACTGTTATTCTTTAAAATTGCTGCTCATGTAAATTTTTTTTTAAATTTTATGATAACCAATGTTAATAAAAACCAATTGTCTGCCTGGCCGTAGTGTGTTTTGGTCTTTGGGCTTTACATTTAAGACCTGTAAAATTACTGTCTTCATGTATCTACATTTTTTTTGGAAACAGGATTAGAAGCGTATGGTAAACATTTTGATGAACGAGGCATCTTGAAATTATGGGAAATGACATTTCGGAGCATCAGTGACCCAACCTTTATTCAGACAGTTGATCAGCTGATATACCTGCAATGCCTGCTATGGCTGTCGAGAAATCAGCTGGAGGATGTTGAGGTTGTGCTGCATATGTTAAGAGAGAGAGTAAGTATGGCTAGGCAGAGAGAGATTTATTACTTTGTCATTGCATAATTCATTGCCTATTATGGTGGTTCAGGTTTCTTTGTTCATTCTAGTGTCATAGAGTCGTACGGTGTGGAAATAGGCTCTTCAGCCCAACTTACCCACACCGGCCAACATATCCCATCTGGACTAGTGTCACCTGCCTGCGTTTGGCCCGTATCTTTGTAAACCTGTCATATCCATGTAGCTGTCTAAATGTTTCTTAAATGTTGCAAGAGTACTTGCCTCAACGACCTCCTCCGGGAAACAGGTGCATACATCTACCACCCTCTGTGTGGAAAAACGTACCCACCAGATTGGTATTAAATCTTTTCCCCTTCACCTTAGATTTATGTCCTCTGGTTTTCAATTCCCCTATTCTGGGCAAGAGATTCTGACTACCTGATCTATTCCTCTCATGATTTTGTATACCTCTCTAAGATCACCCGTCATACTCCTGTACTCCAAGGAATAGTCCTAGCCAGCTCAACCTCTCGCTTTAGCTCAGACCCTCTAGTCCTGGCAACATCCTTGTAACTTTTCTCTGCACCCTTTCCTGCTTGGCAACATCTTTCCAATAACATGGTGCCCAAAACTGAACACTGCTCTAAATGCGGCCTCATCATCGTCATCTCATACATCTGCAATGTAACCTCCCAACTTCTATACTCATTATATCAAGGAAGATAATTGGATCCATGGCATAAAATAATATGCTGGAAACATCGGTCAGGCAACATTATTGAAGACACCAAGTTAAAATTTCAGATGGAGAACCCGACATCAAAACAAGGAAAGTGAGTTACTCAGTGTGCATGTTTGCTTACCTTTCTAGCTTTAACAAAGAATCCTTGACCTGAAATTTAATTTTGTCTCTCCACGATTGTCTAACCTTCTGAGTGTTTCCAGCTTTTTATTTTTATCACACACACAATTATTTTTCCCTTTTCACAGTTGCTTCCTTACCCGCTCAGTATTTTCAGTTTAGTTCAGTTTAGGGATACAGCATTGAAACAGACCCTTCGTCCCACCGAGTCCACACCGACCAGTGATCCCCGCACACTAACGCTTTCCTACACACAAGGGACAATTTTTTATACTTATACCAAGCCAATAAACCTACAAATCTGCGTCTATGGAGTGTGCGAGGAAACCGAAGATCTCGGAGAAAACCCACGCAGGTCTCGGAGAGAACGTACAAATTCTGTACAGTACAGCACCCGTAGTCAGGATCGTACCCAGGTCTCTGGCGCTGTAAGGCAGCAACTCTACCGCTACGCCACTGTGCCTTCTTATTTCAAATTTCTCAAATCCACATTTTTTTTGTTTTCAATTAGATGTGAGATGTGTAATATGTTTTTATTTAAAAAATTGAAAAAGAGCCAGCTAATCAAGGAAATACCATACTGAATTGTGGGTTTGTTTGAAAGGTGAATGTTGATTGGAGCAGACTGTGTTTCCCTCAGACCCAAACTGTGAGACATGTCTGAAGAAGGGTCTCGACCCGAAACGTCACCCATTCCTTCTCTCCAGAGGTGCTGCCTGACCCGCTGAGTTACTCCAGCATTTTGTGTCTACCACCAGACATTTCATTAATCTGTCTACATATCTGTTCCTCGATCTTCCACTGTTTTTTTGCGAAAGGGAAAGGGGGAGGGGGGAGGGGGGAGGCAGTAGTACACTTCCATGAGTGATTGCATCTTTCTTAGGTCATCCTGGGGTAACTTGGATCACAGGCCTTTGGGTAGGAAAGACATTGTGGGTCTTTGGGAAGGGTTATTTTTGTGTAAGTCTGGTTTTCTATGAAGGACCTAAATTTCATGGTGTATTTATAACCGCAGACGAGAACTAAAGAACATATTGCCAAGCTGGCAGGGAACATAAAAACTGACTGCAAAAGCTTTTATAGATATGTGAAGAGAAAAAGATTAGTTAAAACAAATGTGGGTCCCTTGCAGTCAGAAACAGGTGAATTGATCATGGGAAACAAGGACATGGCAGACCAATTGAATAACTACTTTGGTTCTGTTTTCACTAAGGAAGACAAATAATTTGCTGGAAATAGCAGGGGACCGGGGGTCAAATGAGATGGAGGGGCTGAGTGAAATCCAGGTTAGTCGGGAAGTGGTGTTAGGTAAATTGAATGGATTAAAGGCCGATAAATCCACTGGGCCAGATAGGCTGCATCCCAGAGTGCTTAAGGAAGTAGCTCCAGTAATAGTGGATGCATTAGTGATAATTTTTCAAAACTCTTTAGATTCTGGAGTAGTTCCTGAGGATTGGAGGGTAGCTAATGTAACCCCACTTTTTTAAAAGGGAGGGAGAGAGAAAATGGGGAATTACAAACCAGTTAGTCTAACATCGGTAGTGAGGAAAATGCTAGAGTCAGTTATTAAAGATGGGATAACAGCACATTTGGAAAGTGGTGAAATCATTGGACAAAGTCAGCATGGATTTATGAAAGGTAAATCATGTCTGACGAATCTTATAGAATTTTTCGAGGATGTAACTAGTAGAGTGGATAAGGGAGAACCAGTGGATGTGTTATATCTCGACTTACAGAAGGCTTTCAACAAGGTCCCACATAAGAGATTAGTATGCAAACTTAAAGCACACGGTATTGGGGGTTCAGTATTGATGTGGATAGAGAACTGGCTGGCAGGGAGGAAGCAAAGAGTAGGAATAAACGGGTCCTTTTCAGAATGGCAGGCAGTGACTAGTGGGGTACCGCAAGGCTCAGTGCTGGGACCCAAGCTATTTACAATATATATTAATGATTTGGATGAGGGAATTGAATGCAACATCTCCAAGTTTGCGGATGACATGAAGCTGGGGGGCAGTGTTAGCTGTGAGGAGGATGCTAGGAGGCTGCAAGGTGACTTGGATAGGTTGGTTGAGTGGGCACCAGACTGATTCCTGGGATGGCAGGGCTTTCATATGAAGAAAGACTGGATAGACTCGGCTTATACTCGCTAGAATTTAGAAGATTGAGGGGGGATCCTATAGAAACATACAACATTCTTAAGGAGTTGGACAGGCTAGATGCAGGAAGATTGTTCTAGATGTTGGGGAAGTCTAGAACAAGGGGTCACAGTTTAAGGATAAGGGGAGAGTCTTTTAAGACCAAGATGAGATTTTTTTTTCACACAGAGGGTGGTGAATCTGTGCAATTCTCTGCCACAGAATATAGTTGAGGCCAGTTCATTGGCTATATTTAAGAGGGAGTTAGATGTCGCCCTTGTGGCTAAAGGGATCAGGGGGTATGGAGAGAAGGCAGGTAAAGGATACTGAGTTGGATGATCAGCCATGATCATATTGAATGGCGGTGCAGGCTCGAAGGACCGAATGGCCTACTCCTGCACCTCTTTTCTATGTTTCTATATGTTAGGTTTGCCTATTCCCCTTGATTCAGGTAGGTACATTATGCAATAGATAGCTGTTTATGGGGAGAGAAGCTGATGAAATATTTAAGTCAATGAAATGCAAAGATTTGGGAGTAGTCTTTAAGCGCCTAATGTCTGAGCACATGATGCTGTTCTAATAAGGGGGTTAATTTTCAATAGAAAATAAAGATTTTACACTGAATTGTAATTTCTAAATGGTGGTTCTACTGGTTAATATTTGAAATAGATGTTTTTGCTCATTCTGTCAATAGATGCAGGAGTAGGCCATTCAGCCCTTCGAGCCAGCACCGCCATTCAATGTGATCATGGCTGATCATCCCCAATCAGTACCCCGTTACTGCCTTCTCCCCATATCCCCTGACTCCGCTATTTTTAAGAGCCCTATCTAGCTCTCTCTTGAAAGCATTGTTCTTCAATGGCTGGCTGAAAATTGACACATGCCACACTGAAGGATGAACTTGATTCAAATATCATGCAGATTTCAAACAATTATTTCTCTTTGATTCAGCCAAATTCATCATTCTATTACTGGAGCTGACTTTGCTCAGTTAATCACATGGCACAATATTTTACAAAGCTGTTCCATAGGTATGTCTGAAAACTGTGATTCAGGATCTTCCCAGCTTCTTCCCAACAACCATCAGGCTATTGAACACCACGAACTCCAACTAAACTTCAAATTATGAACTGTCTTGGTTGTACTAGGGACTCCAGACTTTGTTTTGCACAATATTGGTTGATTTTGTTCACTGAATTTCTTTTGTTTGTTTATTATGTTAACTATTGAGTACTGTGTTTACAAATCTGCTGCACTGTTACATTGTTCTGTTTCAGTACATATGACAATTTAAACAATCTTGATTCCTAAATAAAATATATATGAAACCTGATGAAACATACTTATCCAAATATTTTTCAAACAAAACTAGTCCATGAACTGTAGATTTAATAATAGTATAGTTTCTGAAATAGTTCCGTAATACCATAGAGATTTTTTTTTAACGAATGCTATTTCTTTTCTTTGTGTTTGTGTTTTCAGAGCTCCTCGGTCTCTGGTGTGAATATACAGCATGATGATTTGTGGCAGTGCATTAAAACTGGTAACCTATTGAAAGATAGCAGTGGAAGTCATCTTCTGTTGGTGCAGAGTCTCAGCACTCTAGGAAAGTTGATGTACACCTGTGCTACATTTTTGCGAGGTACAAGACTATCCAAAGGATCCAATTTGAAAACCTGGTTAATAGATTGCGTCTGTGAAAATCTGTTGCTTCATGTAGTGTTTAATCATTTGACGAGTGGTGCTGTTACATTTTATATAACGTTTATTACTGAGATGAGAAAAACATTTTTCACACAGAGTGGTGAATCTCTGGAATTCTCTGCCACAGAAGGTAGTTGAGGCCAGTTCATTGGCTATATTTAAGAGGGAGTTAGATGTGGCCCTTGTGGCTAAAGGGATCAGGGGGTATGGAGAGAAGGCAGGTACAGGATATTGAGTTGGATGATCAGCCATGATCATATTGAATGGCAGTGCAGGCTCGAAGGGCCGAATGGCCTACTCCTGCACCTATTTTCTATGTTTCTATGTTACAGTACAGAAACAGCAATCAATAGAGCGGCAATGTGCTGCAGTAACTCGGGTCAGGCAGTATCTCTGGAGAACATGGATAAGTGATACTTTAGGTCGAGACCCTTCTTCGGACTGCCATTGAGAGACGGTCTCACAGACTGGTATTCTCCAGTCTGAAGAAGGGTCTTGACTCGAAACACTGCCAATTCATGTTCTCCAGAGATGCTGGGTTCCTGCTGAGTTACTCCAGCACTTTGTGTCCGTTTGTCTATGATGATTGGCCCAAATTTGGAGATTGTTTCACCTGATAATTTTGAGGTAATAATACTGTGGACTATGAGCCTGTTCATGTTCTTTAACATAAGCATTTAGAATGTTTTTATCTTGAAAAGTACTATGTTTTATAATATAAATGAATTTTTAGAACTGTTTTCCATAAAATTCCACATTATTTTGTTTATCTGTATTTTACTATGAGTACTACTAATGAGATATTAATTCAGTCAGAACTTCTGTTCAGTGAAGTCTGGCCAGTGTCATTCTTTCAAATGAATAGTTAATACAAATGTGTTCAGCAAGCTGCTTAATACATTTTTTACTTTTGCGATTTGCCTTTGAGAATTTTCCCACAAAGTAACTTGCTGTACCTCTTAATTGAAACTGTTCACATTACAGTGAGCTCCTGTGGAAAAATAACACCTAGACTAATGCAATAGAAAGACTGCATTACATGAACATGTAGTCAACAATCTGGGCACAAGGTGGCAGTGGTCACAAAAGATTGGACCCATTCTGCTGAAATGTAGAAACAGGGAGCTGCATAAGCTGGATTACAAAAGAGGAAACAAAATGCTGGAGTAACTCAGTCAGGCAGCATCTCTGGAGACATGGATGGGTGACCTTTTGGTTCAGGACCCTTCTGCAGACTGATTGTAGAGGAGGGTCGGGAGGAATGGGGGCTGTTTCTGTTCCAATTCAAATTCAATTCTATCAATTTCTGCTATTTGATTGCCAAATTATCCAGATCAGGGAATGCTGAAGGAAATCCATTCTGGAATACTATCTGGTCTTGAAGATAAATTGACTTTTTTGTTATAATTCATTCATGAGATATGGGAATTACTGACAAGGCCAGCATTTATTAGCCATCCATAATTTATCATTAGAACAGATGATGAATAACCTTCAAGGATAACTGCAATGCATGATGTGAAAGCATTCCCACGGTGCTTTTAGGTGGCGAGAACACGATTTTGACCCAGGAATGACAAAGTGTTGCAAAGTTAATGTGTTGTATATCTTGGAGAGTGATAGATGCGTGCGAGGGTTTTAAACAGGAAAGACAAATAATCAATAGCCAGCCCTTCAGAGCTCAGTGAGCCTGGTCAGGGTCTCGATGCTTGGGACATTGACTTAGAGCAGGATGTTGATGGTGAGTTTGTGGTCTAATCTTTGAGAGATGGCCCTCAAGACAGGGAAAGTCATTCATTTTTTTCAGGATCTCGTGTTTATTGCAGAAAATGGAGCAGAATTGTGCAACAGGTAGATGTTTGGTTTGTTTTATGGATATTTGGTGCCAGGCTTGTTAATTCTCTCTATGCTTCGGTGAATGAATTTCATTACTTCTTGCACCACAGAAAGACATATCAGGACCAAGCTAGCTCCAGGGATCAATCGTGTTAGTCCCATTATTCCGCCTCAACCTTATTTTCATGCCGATAAATTAATCTTTAAAAAAAAAAATAAAAACAAGGTAATTTGCAATAGTCACATTAGCTACTAGTCTACTAGCATGTCCTTGGGATGTGAGGAAACTGGAGCACTCAGAGGAAACTCATGCAGAGAATGTGCTAACTCGTGTTAACGACACCTGAGATTAAGCTCAAATCCCGGTCCCTACAACTGTGAAGCAACAGCACAAAGCACTGCCTCAGATATTGTGCACCAGAGAGAGTTGCTGCCTCACAGCCTCAGTGGCCCAGGTTCCATCCTGATCTTGGTGCTATCACTGTGGTCTTTGTACATTCTTCCCAAGTTTGTCAAAGCGTATTGGCTTCCTGCCATGTCCCAAAAGTCTGCTGATTGGTGGGTTAAATTATCTTATAAATAATGCCTAATGTAGGTGGGCAGTAGGAGAATCAAGGTGGAAGTGAATAATTTCCAGGAAAATATTTGTGGAAATATGTTTGACGGAATTGCACCTGGGCAATATGGCCTGCTACCTCTTAAGGAAATATTATTATTGATGACTTGGAACTTGGCTCAGAGTGTGTACGTGTGCAAATACATTTTGCATTGGAAAGTGGGATGGTTTCAAAAGTCCATTAGTGAGAGTTCAAGATATGCAGGTTCCTGTTAGAGTGAAGGGCAATGCAGTTGGGAGTGACAAACCCTGGATGATGAGAGTATTTGAGCTCTGATCAAGAAAAAGGAGGCCTGTATCTGCTGGGATCAAATGTATCTTTGGAGGAGTCGAGGTATTGATGAGCATATTTAAGGGGGTAGTCAAGAGAGCACAAAGGTACATGAGTTAGCTCTGGCAGAGAAGATTAAGGAGAATCCAAAGAGATTTTGCAAGGGGAAAAGAGTAATTAGAGAGGGAATAGGACCTCTCAGAAATAATAAAAGAGGTTGGGCAATGTTCTCAATGAATATTTCTCTGCTGTTTTTATTGTTTTTATTGTGGCAAAAGATTTGAAGACTAGGGAACTTGGGAAAGTTAATGGTGATATCACGAGGACAGTCTATCACATTGAGGAGCTGCTGGGCATCCTAAGGCACATGAAGATAGATAAATCTCCCAGGCCTAATCGGATATATCCAAGGATACTGTGAGAAGCAAGTGAAGAAATTACAGGAGTCCCGACTGAGATATAGGGTCATAGAATCATATAGCACGGAAATAGGCCCTTTGGCCCAAATTGCCCACACCGACCAACTTGTCTACACTTGTCCCACCAGCCTGCGTTTGGCCCATTCCCTGTAAACCTTTTCCTGTACATGTACCTGTCCAAGTATACAGCAAGACGAAGTAGCTGTTTATTGTCTTCAGGAACATGCCCCAATCTGCCCCAATGGTGTGGAAGTGGAAATGGTTGAGAGCTTCAAGTTCCTTGGCGTTAAAATTACCGATAGTCTTTTTTGGCCAAGCACCTTGAAGCGACAGCCAAGAAGGCACACCATTGTCGCTACTTCCTGAGGAAAGTGAGAAAATTCGGCATGTCTCAAGAAACTCTTACAAACATCTACAAATGCACCATCGAAAGCATGCTGTCGGGTTGCATAACAGTTTGGTTTGGGACAGGTCTGCCCAAGACTGCAAGAAATGCAACGTTGTAGATATAGCCCAGTCCATCACACAGACCAGCTTCCCATCATTGATTCCATCTATACCTCACGCTGCCTCAGAAAAGCAGGCAACAAAATCATTGATACGTTCCATTCCTGTCGTTCCTTACTTTCCCTGCTCCCGTCAGGCAGAAGGTACAGGAGCTTGAAAGTACACACCACCAAACTCAGGTACAGGTTCTTCACCTCTGTTTTCAGGCTTCTGAAGGGTCATTCCATAAGTGAGGATACTGTCCAACTCACCTCTCCCCTATTGCAGACATTGCACATTGTCTATGGAACTGATGCACTGCAATGCTGGGAACCATATTCTACACTCTGTATCTTCCCCTTTTATCCATCTATTTTTGACTTGATTGTATTTATGTGTGGTACATCTGATCTGTTTGTTTACATGCAAAACAAAACTTTTTGCTGTACCTCAGTAAACGTGACAATAACAAACCTAAATCTAAACAAATTCTCTTAATTAATAATACCCTTGGCCTGAAAAAATGTGATACTGATATTTGCAAAAGTGGTTAAGTGACTGTTCCATCAATGTAGATAAGTCATTTGAAGCCAATTTGAAGCATTCATATTTACTGTTGATATGAATCTTGAGTGAGCTAGTTTTATGAATTGCTTGATGTTTGTAAGGCAAATAAGTAAAGATTGTCTTTCGTGTCTTTAATAGGGTTTCATAAAGTAGAACAAGGTCATTATCTGGAAGCCATTGATATCCTGCAGCCGGCAGCTGAGGGACTTTGCTCCAAGAGAATTCTGGCAGAGATCTATACACTGATTGGCTACAGTTCAGTACAAATGGTAGACAAAATCAAAATTAAGTAGCATTGTATTTAACCAGAATTTTTTTTATATTATGAGTGAAAGAAAACTTTGATAATATAAATGAAAACTGCAAATTAATTTTGATAAATGACAATTGTTTACATTTAAACATTGTTTAAACATTGGTATAAATGTTGTTTATATATGGAAACATGATTGAAAAACAATTCCTGTGTATCGAAATATAAAATGTACACACAGTTAACCTGTTTGGGTGACAAGATGGCAGTTCCATCTTGGTGCATTCGCAATATTAAGCAAAATCGTTCAAATTATAGATCAAATGATATATCATAGTACAAGGAGCAGTAAAGCACAAGAACAGGCCCTTCAGCCTATAATGTGTGTGCTGAACATGCTGCCAAGTTATAATTTATCTACCTGCACATAACCCATATCCCTCCATTACCTGAGATCAATATGCCTATCCAAAAGTCTTTTAAATGGCACCAACCTTTCGTCTTCTTTTGTTTAATTTCTATATGCACTACTACTACGGACTGACGCAAAACTGCATTTCGTTGTACCCATACTCAGTATTTGTGCAATGACATTAAAGTTGAATTGAACTGAATTGAATTGAATTGAATTGAATTGAATCTTCTACCACCAGTGGGAAACATTGATTCCGCTGTGTGGGGATGTTCATATTGAATTCTATTGTGTATTGTGTTCTTTTTATTCGTGGCTGTATGGTAACTCAATTCTCACTGTACCAATTGGTGCATGTGACAATAAATGTAACTTGAACTTGAACCCCTGGCAACACGTTCCAGGCCCACACCATCCTCTAAGAAATAAACTTGTCTGGCACATTTCCTTTAAATTTTGCCCCCTCACCTTATAGTGATGCCCTCTAATATTTGATTTTTCCATCCTGGTAAAAAATATTCTGACTGTCTACCCAATCTATGTTTATCATAATTTTCTATACAGTAAACTCTCGTTAGAACAGACCATGGGGGGGGGGGGGGGGGGGTACTGTCCGTTATTACCAATTGTCCGCAATAACCGATTAAGGGATCACCTAGTAATAGAGTATCATTGTTTAGCCTCTCAGTTTGGAACTGGGCCTGGAATCCAGGTGAGTTGACTGCCCCGGCCTGCGAGTGGCTGAGGGAGAGGCGAGGATCGGAGGAATCAATGGTCACGGTTCGCGGGCGTCCGGGGTGGAGGTAAGGGTCTGCGGTGGCGACGGTGGTAGGGACGGCCTAGAAGCTGCTGAGGAGGGTGTGTGGGCCGGTGGTGGTGGCATGACGTCTGGCCTCGAAGCAGCTGGGGAGGTGGTGCAGGCCAGCATAGGCAGTCAGGCCTGGCAGTAATGGTCAGTTGTCCGGCCTGGAAGTGGCCGGGGAAACGTTGCGGGCTGAGGACGACGTCAGCCTCCTGGCCTGGAAGTGGGTGTTGAAGGCGGTGCAGGCTGGGGTTGGTGCCGTCTGCTGCTATAACCAATATCCCTTATAAAGAAGTCTGTAATAACGAGCGTTTACTGTATTTCTATCAGGTCTCCCCGCAAACTCTAGCGTTCCAGAGAAATCAATTAGTCAAACAAAAGGTCTCTCCAACCTCTCTCTGAACTAATGCCCTAATCCAGGCATCAATCTGGTAAACCTCCTCAGCACCCTTTCTAAAGCGTTGACATCCGTCTGTAATGGGGCGAACAGAACTGTACATAATATTTCAAATGTGGCCTAACCAAAATCCTATAACAGTTTATAAATATAGTTTGCTAGTGGATCAAAAAGATTATTTTGCTAAATAAATGTGGATTTCAAAATGGCCTGAGGTATTCTTTGCTTTGCTTTGCTTTGGTGGCGGCTTGCTCTTGGTCATGTCAGTCTGCCATGTTTGAATGCTAATTATGGCTACACAGGATATGAAATTAGAGTTGTGGACCAGTTCATTTGCATGATGCATATTTGGATTCGACTTTTAGTAATTTCTTCACTCCTGGCATCGCTGTTATGAAATTAGATTGAATCTCTATTCTTTATTTTTAGATTCCAGCTGTCTATCTTTTTCAAAAGTGTCAGTAGCATTTATAATTTACTTAGAAAGATTGTATTGAACATAATATCAGCCAGAGTATTTGTACAGTAAAATTTAAATTAAACTTGTTTGGGATGTGGTTGGCATTGTTTTAAATATAAAGATAGGATTTTCTAAGAATATTACATTTATGCCAAAGATGTGTGTGTGTGTGTGTTTTTGAATTTGTTTTAGGGCAGACCACAAACTGGATTGCAGTATTTTCGGTGGGCACTCCAGGCAGACATCCAGTGTTTCCCTGCATTGTATCATGCTGCAATGGTCTATCGGCAGCTGGAGATCGTGGAAGCTGAACTAGAGGCCTTAAACCATCTCTCTGTGGTGAGTCCTAATTTTGTTCATTTATATTCTTTGCCCATCTTTCAGTTTTAATATGTAATTGCAGCTGAAATCAATAAAATGTGTGCATTCTGCTGGACATGATTTGTTGCAGATGTTGATGACTTTTGGAGGATCTTTGCAAGATTATGGGCTAAATTTGATTTGTCTGTGAAGAGAGAGTGATGTTGATGGAAACTATTTGAATCAATATTTCCAAAGAGCACTGAAATATTTATCAGCATATCAGAGATGTATAAATCCGCATGGGCCCCAGCTATGCCTGCCTCTTTGTAGGGTAGGTTGAACAATCCCTGTTCCAGATGTACACTGGCCCTATTCCCGAATATCTCCGTTACATTGATGACTGCATTGGTGCTACCTCCTGCACCCATGCAAAACTCATGGACTTCATCAACTTCACCACCAATTTCTATCCTGCACTCAAATTTACTTGGACCATCTCCGACACCTCCCTCCCCTTTCTTAATCTCACAGTCTCCATCACAAGAAAAAGACTATCGACTGACATCTATTACAAACCCAGTGACTCCCACAACTATCTCGACTACACTTCTTCCCACAACGCTTCCTGCAAAGACTCTATCCCCTACTCCCAATTCCTCCATCTACGCCCTAACTGCGCCCAAGATGAGGTGTTCCATATTAGGACATCCGAGATGTCCTCATTCTTTAGGGAATGGAGGTTCCCTTCTCCCATGATAGATGAGGCCCCCACTCGTGTCTCCTCGTTACCCAGCAGCTCCGCCCTTCCTCCCCCCTCCCCCTAGTCGCAGTAAGAGACAGAGTCCCCCTAGTCCTTACCTTTCACCCCTTCAGCCATTGCATATAACGCATAATCCTCCGAAATTTCTGCCACTTCCAATGGGATCCCACCACCAGCCACATTTTCCCATCTCCACCTCTTTCCGCCTTCCGCAGAGACCGTTCCCTCCGCAACTCTCTGGTTACAAACAGCTAAAAATGGCCTGTTTCTTTTATCATCATTACTTTTTTGCATATCTTCCATTCATTGTTCTTTATCTCTTTACATCATCATCTATATCTCTTGTTTCCCTTGTCCCTAACTAGTCTGAAGAAGTGTCTCGACCCATTCCTACATGTACATTGAAGGAGACATATGGGTGGATTGTAAATTGCATTACATTTAACCATATGACACGCACACATACACACACGTGTGGTCACCGCATAGTCTCCTGCAGTCTGCTAAAAAGTCCCTCAGTGGGACAGGAACATTACGCTTTACCTCTCCAAGGCACTTTGCCTCAACAAGGCCGCTCCACTACACCTGCACTTAATTTTATCTAATCAAGACAACTATCCACTCTAATTAGGATGTCTCTGCCAATCCACTCCCTTGCTAGTCTGGCTTCTGCTCCTCTGCGACCTTCAAGGAAATTGCCCTGGGCTGTCCCTTGGCGCTCTTTTTCAAACTTGCTAATCTTGCCCTGTATGTTCTCATCCAAATCGTTGATGTAGATGACAAACAGTAACAGGCTCAGCACCAAACCCTGAGGCACACCACTAATCACAGGCCTCCAGTCCGAGAAGCAACCTTCCACCATCACCCTCCTCTTTCTTCCATGGAGCCAATTTGCTATCCATTCTATTATCTGTCCTTGGATCCCATGCGATCTAACCATCCAGAGCAGCCTACCATGCGGAACCTTGTCGAATGCCTTACTGAAATCCATGTACACAACATCTACAGCTCTGCCCTCATTGACCTTTTTGGTCACGTCTGCAAAAAAACTCCAATCAGATTTCTGAGACACAGCCTCCCACGTACAAAACTATGCTGACTATCCCTAATCAGCTCTTGCCCAGCCAAATACCTGTATAACCTATTCCTCAGAATACTCTAGTAACTTTCCAACTACAGATGTTAAGCTCACTGGCCTATAGTTCCCAGCATTTCCCCTGCAGCCAAAGAGGCACAACATTTGCCACCTTCCAGTCTTCCAGCACCTCCTGTATTTAAGGACCACTGATAAATTTCAACCAGGGCTCCCACAATATCCAATCTAGTTTCCCGCAATGTCCTCGGATATTTCTGATCAGGCCCTGGAGATTTGTCTACCTTCATACACGATAGTACCTTCAGTACTTCTTTGACTGTCACAATGACTGCTCTCAAGACACTTCCATTGACTGCCCCAAGTTCCTCTGTCCTACTGTCTTTCTCCTCGGTAAATACACCACTAACCAGAAGACCACTCAGAGAATGATCTTTGAGAACTACATTTCTGCTAATTTGTGATGTGTCTTTATTACTGACCATGAAATCTGGCATCTAAGCAAGACCAAAATCTAATTCCATTGGAATGAAATAGGAAAGGGGATTATCCCAGGACTTTTGCTTGTGTTTTATATTCTTTCAGTTTAGATCTAAAGTTAGCTTTTATTCTGTTTGTTTCACGTTAATAAAAGCATTTCATTGAGTAGCCCATGAACATGTTTTATGAATGGCACATTGACTAGTTTGGAAATAGGACACCCTATTTCCCGGCGTCGAAGACGCACCCCCATTTTGAGTTGCTAAATTTTGAAAAAAGGCTGGCGGGACAGGATCAAGCGTTTGGTATAGCCAGTAGAAAGGAAAATGTGAAACTCCTTCAAGGAGGCGATGAGAACCAGGGAGACTTCATCTTCGCCTGTCCCACAATGCGCTGTGCGGTTCAGGTCTGAGGGACGGGGACTTCCTGGCTCAGGGAGATCACATAACGGGGTGAGAGAGAGAGAGAGAGAGAGAGCCCGGGACAGCAGCCAGCCTTCTGCCTAGTAGCTACCTGCCAACCACCACCTCCACCGGTTGCGCCTGTGCCGAAGTACACCGTGGCTGGCTGGCGGGCAGGCCGGCAAAAGCCGCTCGCAGCCACCCAAGCTACTTCCCTCCCCGGCCACAATGCGGTGGCTCCGCGCCCGGAGCGCCGCGGCAGCGGTGAGTGCGTGAATGAGTTGCTAGCATTATCCCCGACCCCCTCGTTCTCAACGCTCCTGCCCTCCCCACAACTTTATCCCTGGCAGCCCAGCCAGGTTTGCTACTTTGTGCAGCACAGGCCATGCTGACCTGGGCCTGACTCCCCACACGCTGTGGAAAGGAACTCTCCCTTCCCCCTCCCCCCCTCCTGCGGCGCTGGCCTTTTACAGCCGCTTCCCACTTCACACAATTCCAGGGTCGAAGGCGTGGCAGGTTCTGCGGAGCAGTCACTATGAGAGTAGCATTGCTCGGCCTAACCTTCGGCCTCCAAGACGCCAGTAAATGTTCGGGCCTTATTTTAGAGTAAAACAGCGTCTTCATTGCCGGGAAATACAGCACCAGTACTGCCATGTTCAAGATTTCTGCACAAGTTTAAAATGTTGCCCTTGCTAATCGCTCTTGACACAAACCTCCTCAGAGAATTGTACCAGAATGACACAATGGCACATCTGGTAAAGCTTCTGTGACCCAGGTTTAATTCTAACCTTTGAGTGCCACCTGGGTGGAGTTTGCATGTTCTCCCTGTGTCCATGTGCGTTTCCTCTGGGTGCCCTGCTTTCATACCACATCCCAAAGGCATGCAGATTGATAGGTTAATCGGCTGCTCTAAATTGCCCCGAGTGTGTAGATGAGTGTTGGAATCAGGAGGGTGGGGGGTGGGAGGGGGGTTGATGGGAAAGTCAGGAGAATAAAATGGGGTTAGTGTAGGATAACTGTAATTAGGTGCTGGATGGGGGTGGCACGGGGCAGTTTATAACTATAAAGAAAGCAATCTAGTTTTGCTTTTACAAGGACTTTTCAAAAATTCACTGGGCACATTACTGAGACAGTTTCATTTAGATGCTTCACTTTACAAACTGCACTTACAATGCACTGCAACGCGGCAGCAAAATCTGAGAAAAGTGTTGGCTTAGAATAATGTTGACCAGCGATCTGCCCAACATTGTATAGTAAGCAATATTGTTTCCTAGAATTAACTGATGTAGTAAGCTGAAGCTAATGCGGGTGTACTTCAGAAAATCTTTGCCACCATTTGTGCCATTCAATATCCTTTGTGACATTTAATGATAATGTTTGGATATATTCTTGCACGAACGTGGTTTATCTGATCCTGGATTATGTTTATTTATCATGCGCTTGCATTTTCTGTAACCCAGCATGACTAGCAGAATATTGTACATTGGACATGTCCTGGGTAATGTGGCAGCTTTTCTACCAACAGGCTTGTTTTAGAAGCTTTATATTTTAATTCTCATCAGGAAGCCTTATGAGTCCCACAGACCCTTCCCAAAGACATCATTTCTGAGTTCCTTCAATAGCAGTGTTTGCAATCTCTTAAGTAGCTCACCCCTGATTAGCTTTCATTTTGCCCTTTCTTTATGGATGCTAGAATTATTGGCCATTTTTGTTTTGCATTGATTTGTAATTGCACTTTATTCAGAAACGGCCATCTGGTCAAGTCACAAATTGTGGTTCTGCCATCTGCCAGTTGCTTGTTTCTAATCCCTTCGTGTAATTAATTGCTGGGATGGGGGTGGGGTGTGGCTGTGGCTGATAATTTTGAATGTTTTTCTCTCGCAACGACATAGCATCCCCAGTTCATAAGTGATAAGAGCGGAATTCAGCCATTTGGCCCATCAAGTCTACTCCGCCAATCAATCATGGCTGACATATCTTCCCCTCTTAACCCCCTTTTCCTGCTTTCTCCCCATAACCCCTGACACCCGTATTAATCAAGAATCTATCTATCTCTGCCTTAAAAATATTAATTGACTTCCTCCACAGCGTTCTGTGGCAATTAATTTGCTTGGGGATGCAAGGCAATAATGATAGTCACCAAAGGCAGGTGCAGATTTACTGTGTGTCGATAATAAACCGAGGTGCTCACCACTAGTGCCAATTACTGGCTTGTAAATTGTCCTTCCCTTCTATTCAGAATCTATTTTGTATGCTTAAATAATGTATATCGCCATGTTCTAACTTCAAAATATTGTAGTTGACATTTGATTTGACTCTATTGAACTGAAATGCTAAACGTGCTATGGTTCTTTTCCTAGCTTTTAGAAAGTTGGGATCAATCTAAGGATGCCAATCATGTTGAACCTCAAATATTGATCCAACCTGAACAACTAGTTCGGATTCCTTCAACAAGTCATTTGTTGACCAGTGTAAACCAAGTGTATGTAAAACATTCCCTGGCCAGAAGGTGTCTTCAAATGGGAAGGTATGCAAAATTTCCATTTCATGGACTGCTCTTGGTAAGCCGATGAGTGTACTGGTTCAGGAAGGTAATCCGTCAGGTCTGGGGACTGGTATTTAAATGCCTGCTGAGGCAATATTGCTCCCATTCCAAGAGTTCATGGAATACAGGTCCACCAGAGATTTTCCAGCAAATGGCGGTCCAGCACTTCCTTTAATCCGGACAAAATTACGAGAGCACACTTGAAATCCCCCCCCCTTCCCCGGAGGTCCCCCCCGAAAACGTGGCGCCCAGGTCAAGTGAGGTGATCTCGACCTCATCCGGTTTTCCGTGCCAATCGATGGGTTGAATTTGCCCCCTGTGGCCGAGGCTCTGGAACTCCGGCCTGGCCAGAGCCGGCAGATCCGTTCTCATAGCTGACCTCCGTAGCCGATCTGTGTGTCAAATTTGCCGCCTGCAGCCAGGGCTCTGGAACTTCGACCCAGCCAGCGCCGGCAGATTTGTTCCCATAGCTGACTTCCGAAGTGGACGTTGCGGCTCCTCGGATGCCTAGGCAGACTGTTCCGGTCCAATTGGACTCCTTTTGTAGGCCGTGACCTCTGTTGGTCACGGCAAATCAGATTATCCAGAAAGGCTCTGGAACCAAGGATGCTGGAAAATCGGTGGTGGACCTGTACGAGTTCCACACATCTTTCTGTGAACATAAACCCCAAGGCTGGTTAAGCTGCGTTTGTTCATTGCAGAGAAGAGGCCACTGAAAAGTTACACAGAATTATGAGACAAAGATATAGTAAATTGGAAGCGACTTTCCTCCATATTAAGGTGTGTCTAAACGAGAGAGCATGAGAAATTCATTTTCTGATTAATTAGAGGCCGTTACAATTTGAAATTATCTAGATTCCTGGCATAAATTGTAATTACACATATATAGATATATCCGAGCCTGGATGTATCATTTGTTAAATAATGAATCTGTCTAAGCGCATGCTAGCTCATAAAGGTTCACAAAGCACAGGAAAAGTCACGACATGGGCTTAAGCTACATCCCTAACTGATTTGAAATTTAAATAAGATATTTCCTCCTCCATTTAAATCAGCAGCCCGTAACCCGAAATCATCCGGCCTGCAGGCGTATTTTTTGTCCCGTAATTATCCGGCCCGCAGACTTCCATCATCTCCGGGTACCTCCCGGGTCCGAGGCCGCGGTGCCCAGGCGCGGTGACCCAAGGACGCAAGGAGGTCTGCACTGGCGGCCGCAATGGCAGAGCCGTCGAGCAGCGGCGAGCACTGAGCGGCGAATGCCGCCAAGCGCGGCTGAGCGCTGAGATCTGGCTGTATCGCATCCTGCACAAAGCCGCCGGCACTGCCGCGCACCTTCTGTGTCTGGGCTTCACTGTTGGGATTCGGGGTTGTCAATAGGCCGGGGACGAGTGAGTATGAGTGGCATCCTCGCAGGGGCGGGATCAAGTGTACACGTGATAGATGTGGCCCGCCATCCGCTCACAGACATACGTCCTGGCCCCTATACAGAACAAGGTTGCCGACACCTGATTTAAATCATCCCCTGCATTCATTAAGATCGGGTACCAAGCCTGGTAGGGAATGTTTTGGGGAATCTTAAGACAACTTTATTTCAACATTCTGGATTCTTCTTAATTTCCGCAATTTAACTTTTTTGTTTAGAACTGAAGAAGCAGCGGAACATTACCTTGATCTTCTGGCTTCGTTTTTTGAAGGATCGCAAAAGGAAGTGAGTGCTTATTTAAAAAAAATATTGGTATTGCACAAGTTTTATACTGTGGAGATGGCGACATAGGTGTCATGGGATAGAAGGGTGAATGTAACGAAATGGGCGGTTAGGGTCAGGTTAAACCGAAACAAGGATTAATCACTTTAGAGGAGGGGGAAATCACAACATCACCAATAATAACAAAACAACTGCAGAGAAGGTGTTGACAGCCAAATGAATCAAATCAGGATCTGGGGACTGGAGAGGGACGTCATTGAGATGACTGCATCAGAGCCAGGATTGTCATAGTCATACAGCATGGAATCAGGCCCTTTGGCCCAACTACCCCATGCTGACCAACATGCCAAATCTACACTCGCCCCACCTGCCTGCGTTGGACCCATATCCCTCTAAACCGATCATATCCATGTACCTGTCCAAATGTTTTTTTTTTAATGTTGTGACAGTATCTGCCTCAACTACCTCCTCCAGCAGCTCATTCCATATACCTACCATCCTTTGTGTAAAAAAAAAAGTTGCCCTATTACATCTTTCCCCCCCTCACCTTAAACCTATGCGTTCTGGTTCTTGATTCCCCTACTCTGGGTAAAAGACTCTGTGCATTTAACCTATATATTCTTCTCATGATCTCTATAAGATCATCCCTCATCTTCCTGCACTCCAATAAATAGAGTCCTAGCCTGCTCACCATCTCCCTATATCTCAGGCCCTCGAATCCTGGCAGCATCCTTGTAAATCTTCTCTGCACCCTTTTCACCTTAATAACATCTTTTCTATAACAGGGTGACAAAACTGAACACAATGGTCTAAATGTGGCCTCACCAATGTCTTGTACGTCTGCAACATGACCTCCCAAATTTTATGGTCAATACTCTGACTGGTGAAGGTCAATGTGCTGAAAGCCTTTTTGACCACTTCTGACACCACTTTTAAGGATCCTGCACACTTAGATCCCTCTGGGCTACATCATTCCCCAGAGCCCTGCCATTCACTCTGTAGGCCCTGTCCTGGTTCGACTTCCCAAAATGCAACACCTTGGACTTCCCTGTATTAAATTCCATCAGTCCACCTGCCCAACCGATCACGTTCCTGCTATAATATTTAGTTGAACGCACCACCTTCAGGGTAACAAATAACCCTTGAGAACATCTGGGTATTCATTAGTAATATTGTTCTTCGGATGTATTTCTGGTTGTTTCTTTTTCATCCGTGGCTATCTTTCCAAAACTGTTTTCCTACTTCCCCCTAATCTACATCTCTTCACTTTTATTTTTCCTTTCTGGTGAGAAATGGTGAGTGGTGCAGCAGGAGAATGGGTACTGTTGGCTTTTATCATGCATTGTCCTGTCTGGGGTTGTATGTTCACTGTTGTTTTCAATCTGTCCTAGATATTTCTTGTAGCGGACAGCACAGTTCCTCGAATTCCTGAAATTTATTTGGAAGCAGCAGTGGCTCTTTTGCAGTGCCAGAGATATAATGATGTCATCACCATTTGTGAGGAAATCTCCTGCAAAATGTCAACTTTACTTTCAGAAAAGTTAACGTTTGAGATTATTGTTACTGAATGGCTGCCTAAAGATTGTTTAGAAAGGACTGAAATTGACATGGTTTGCCAAAGTTCCCATTCAGAACATCTCAATCAGTCACAAACACATTGTGCCACAAAGAAAGAAACACTCAATTATATCCTGTGGATGGCGACTGCATTCTTATATCAAGCTCAAGCTTTTGCTCTCTTGAGAAATAATAAGGAATCACTAACTAACTTTAGCCGGTAAGTTACTGCTGCAGATGCTCCCAGCCTTTGGAAAGTTTCATGTTTTCTTGGGCAAAATTTTGGACTCGGGGTTGACTTGTTTTCACTGCAGTTCTGAGGACTGCAAGACATCTACACACAGATTCACTTCATGTGCTTACACATTTGCACTCCGTCCTGGGTTTTTAAGATGGCTAATGAAGCCAATGTGGTGGCTACAGACTCTGCCAAAGATTGGCTTGGAACTGCTTGACATTGAACAATTTAGAAGTTGTGTGCTTTGTGCGTGCACCAGATGAGCGGGCTCAGTTCTGAATGGCATCCCAAATTTCAGTGGTCATGGGTCAGGGGTTGCCACAAATTGGTTAACGTTTAATCTTTTTTTTAAAAGGTCATAAGGAATAGGAGTAGAATTCGGCCATTCGGCCCATCAAATCTACTCCGCCATTCAATCATAGTTGATCTATCTCTCCCTCCTGACCCCATTCTCCTCATAACCTCTGACACCCGAGGCTAAAGAGGCTTTGTGAAAATCCTTGAATCTTTGCTCTGCCCCGTCTCGGTGATTTAGTGCCCTGTTGGATCTCAGAAGAGAGTCTGTTTCAGGAGTTTGATGATGGTCATGCAATTGACTGAGTGTCTGAGCCTCAATACTGGGGGTGTTGACCTTGCACAATATGCTGACATTGGTTTGCAGAAGATGGACACAAAATGTTGTATGAAGTCAGCGGCTCAGGCAGCATCTCTGGAGAAAAGGAATAGGTGACGTTCCGGGTCGAGACCCTTCATCAAACACATGAAGGGTCTCAACCCGAAATGTCACCTATTTCTTTTCTCCAGAGATGTTGCCTGACCCGCTGAGTTAGTCCCATATTTTGTGTCCATCTTCGTTGTAAACCAGCATCTGCAGTTCCTTCTTATACATTTGGTTTGCAGAAGGATATTCTTCAGATAGCTGATATCAGGCCCCTGAACAATGGTATTAAAGGCACTCCAAGTAGAGCACTTTGTGGAAGTGGCAATGTTAGTAGCTCTCTAGTGCTTTAAGATGGCTGGGTCAGATGTCAGAAGGCACACTGTGTGGGGGAGAAAAAAATCTAACCATCAGATTAGAGCCTGGATTGACACCTGGAAGTATGATGTTGTGGCGATCAGTGAAACATGGTTGCAGGAGGGCTGTGATTGGAAACTAAATATTCCAGGATTTCGTTGCTTCAAGTGTGATAGAATTGGAGGGGCAAGAGGTGGAGGTGTTGCATTGCTTGTCAGAGAAGATATTACAGCAGTGCTTTGGCAGGATAGATTAGAGGGCTCGTCTAGGGAGGCTATTTGGGTGGAACTGAGAAGTGGGAAAGGTGTAGCAACACTTATAGGGGTGTGTTATAGACCGCCAAATGGGGAGTGAGAATTGGAAGAGCAAATATGTAAGGAGATCGCAGATATTAGTAGTAAGCACAAGGTACTGATTGTGGGAGATTTCAATTTTCCACACATAGACTGGGAAACACATTCTGTAAATGGGCTGGATGGTTTGGAGTTTGTAAAATGTGTGCAGGATAGTTTTTTGCAGCAATACATAGAGGTACCTACTAGAGAAGGGGCGGTGCTGGACTTCCTGTTAGGAAATGAGACAGGTCAGGTGGCGGAGGTATGCGTTGGGGAGCACTTCGGTTCCAGTGATCACAATACCATTAGTTTCAATATAATTATGGAGAGGGTCAGAACTGGACCTAGGGTTGAGATTTTTGATTGGAGAAAGGCTAACTTTGATGAGATGCGAAAGGATTTAAAAGGAGTGAATTGGGACATTTTGTTTTATGGGAAGGATGTAGAAGAGAAATGGAGGACATTTAAAGGGGAAATTTTAAGAGTACAGAATCTTTATGTCCCTGTTTGGTTGAAAGGAAATAGTAAAAATTGGAAAGAGCCATGGTTTTCAAGAAAAATTGGACTCTTGTTTTGGAAAAAGAGAGAGATCTACAATAATTATAGGCAGCATGAGGTGCTTGAGGAGTATAAAGAATGTAAAAAGAATCTTAAGAAATTAGAAAAAGTAAAAGAAGATATGAGGTTGCTTTGGTGAAAGTAAATCCAAAGGGTTTCTACAGCTATATTAATAGCAAAAGGATAACGAGGGATAAAATTGGTCCATTAGAGAGACAGAGTGGACAGCTATCTGCAGAGCCAAAAGAGATGGGGGAGATATTGAACAATTTCTTTTCTTCGGTATTCACCAAGGAGAAGGATATTGAATTATGTGAGGTAAGGGAAATAAGTAGAGTAGCTATGGAAACTATGAGATTCAAAGAAAAAGAAGTACTGACACTTTTGAAAAATATAAAAGTGTATAAGTCTCCAGGTCCTGACAGGATATTCCCTAGGACATTGAGGGAAGTTAGTGTAGAAATAGCAGGGGCTATGACAGAAATATTTCAAATGTCATTAGAAACGGGAATAGTGCCGGAGGATTGGCGTACTGCGCATGTTGTTCCATTGTTTAAAAAGGGTTCTAAGAGTAAACCTAGCAATTATAGACCTGTTAGTTTGACTTCAGTGGGGGGCAAATTAATGGAAAGGATACTTAGAGATAATATATATAAGCATCTGGATAAACAGGGTCTCATTAGGAACAGTCAACATGGATTTGTGCCTGGAAGGTCATGTCTGACTAATCTTCTTGAATTTTTTGAAGGGGATACCAGGGAAATTGATGAGGGTAAAGCAGTGGATGTTGTTTATATGGACTTCAGTAAGGCCTTTGACAAGGTTCCTCATGGAAGGTTGGTTAAGAAAGTTCAATTGTTGGGTATTAATGGTGGAGTAGCAATATGGATTCAACAGTGGCTGAATGGGAGATGCCAGAGAGTAATAGTGGATGGCTGTTTGTCAGGTTGGAGGCCGGTGACTAGTGGGGTGCCTCAGGGATCTGTATTGGGTCCACTGTTGTTTGTCATGTACATCAATGATCTGGATGATGGTGTGGTAAATTGGATTAGTAAGTATGCAGATGATACTAAGATAGGTGGTGTTGTGGATAATGAAGTAGATTTCCAAAGTCTACAAAGAGATTTAGGCCATTTGAAAGAATGGGCTGAAAGATGGCAGATGGAGTTTAATGCTGATAAGTGTGAGGTGCTACATCTTGGCAGGACAAATCAAAATAGGACGTACATTGTATTGATTTTATTAGGGACAGTGCATATTAATAAACATTTACATGTAATACGCAAGATTGTAGCCAGTAGCTAATTTCCATCTTTAGTCCCAAACAAGGTAAACACATCCCAAACAAGGTAAAAACAAAAGATAAAAACAAAACAAAACAAACAATATGGTTTAGCCTGCAGTCATAACATAGAATAAATAACAAACACTCAACACAGTTTAAAGTCCCAAAGTCAATGTCTCTTCCCTCCTTGCTCTCCCTCTGCGCTGAGGCAATCCAAGCCTCCGATGTTGTGACCCCACCGGGTGATGGTAGATAAGTCCCGCAGGCTGAATCCGAGCTCCGCAAATGGGCCGGTTCAAACTCCGCGGCCCGGGGCGGTCGAAGCTGCCGAAGCTGCCGTCCTCCAGTCCAGCGGACGCAGCTGTAGTTGCGGGAGCTCCGGAAAACAGAACTCGAGCTCCCGATGATGTCGTCCACTGGCCCACTGACCCGCGGCCGAGCCTCCGAGGCTCCAAAGTCGGGTCGGAAGTTGTGTCGCACCGCAACCACAGCCCCGAAGTCGGCCAGGCTCGCGTTGGTAAGTCCTGGCTCTGCTCCACAGCCTCGAGGTCGGTCGCAGTTGGAGCTCCGCGATGGGCCTCAGCGCAGACGGACACGGAGACGGGGATACGACAGGAAAGGTCGCATCCCCCGAAGGAAGAGTCAAAAAACATATTACACCCACCCCCCCACACATACACAGCTAAATAAACCAAAATAAACTAAAAACAGGACAAAAGAAAACAAAAAACAGAAAAGACAAACGGACTGCAGGCGAGCCGCAGCTGCAAGGCAGCGCAGCCACTCCCACATGATAAATGGTAGCAAATTGAGGAATGCAGTTGAACAGAGGGATCTAGGAATAACTGTGCATAGTTCCCTGAAGGTGGAATCTCATGTAGATAGGGTGGTAAAGAAAGCTTTTGGTGTGCTAGCCTTTATAAATCAGCATTGAGTATAGAAGTTGGGATGTAATGTTAAAATTGTACAAGGCATTGGTGAGACCAATTCTGGAGTATGGTGTACAATTTTGGTCGCCCAATTATAGGAAGGATGTCAACAAAATAGAGAGAGTACAGAGGAGATTTACTAGAATGTTGCCTGGGTTTCAGCAACTAAGTTACAGAGAAAGGTTGAACAAGTTAGGGCTTTATTCTTTGGAGCGCAGAAGGTTAAGGGGGGACTTGATAGAGGTCTTTAAAATGATGAGAGGGATAGACAGAGTTTACGTGGATAAGTTTTTCCCATTGACAGTAGGGAAGATTCAAACAAGAGGACATGACTTGAGAATTAAGGGACAGAAGTTTAGGGGTAACATGAGGGGGAACTTCTTTACTCAGAGAGTGGTAGCTGTGTGGAATGAGCTTCCAGTGGAAGTGGTGGAGGCAGGTTCGATTTTATCATTTAAAAATAAATTGGATAGGTATATGGACTGGAAAGCAATGGAGGGTTATGGTCTGAGTGCAGGTAGATGGGACTAGGGGAGAATAAGTGTTCGGCACGGACTTGTAGGGCCGAGATGGCCTGTTTCCGTGCTGTAATTGTTATATGGTTATTAGTTTCACAACTCTTTCTCTACACCTTAAATCAATACCTTGTTTTGATACCTCCACCACGGGAATAAGATTGTATCTACTTCATCAGTGCCTGTCATGATTTTACATACCTCCATCTGGTCACCACTCAGCCGTCTTCATGCCATGGAAAACAACGACAGCCTATCCAATCTCTCCCCATAATTAAAGTCCTCTCTCCAGAGTAAGCACATCCTTCCTACACTGTGGAAACCAGAACTGAGTGCAATATTCCAAATGTTTTGTAAAGTTGCGAACATAATGTCGCAACTTTTATATTCTGTGCCCTGACCTATGAAGGCAAGCATGCCATACACCTTCATCACTCTATCTGTCTTACCACGCCAAGGGAATTATGGACTTGAATCCCATGGTCTCTCCGTTCATCAACGTTTCGTATCCATTTTCCTACCCAAAATGCATCACCTTGAACTTGTTGGGATTAAATTCCTTCAGCCAATGCTCTGCCCAACTTCCCATCTGATTTATTTTCTGCTGTAGCCTTAGACAAACTTTCTCGTTATCTTTAATAAATCCTAAATTCTCTTGTCATCCACAGACTAATTACTCATACTTCCTACATTCACATCCAAGCCTTTAATGTATGTGACAAATAACAGCGTAATTCCCTGTGGTACACCATTTTTCTCCTCATGAGGTCAGATGTAGATATGCTAGCTGATAATTGCACACTATTCAGTTACAAACTCCAACACATCAAGCAGCATGCACCTGTACACAAAAAGATACAGGTAACATTACAACATGGACAAAATGGCAAGTAATATTCATACCACAAAATTGCCAGGCAATACATAGATCCAGTGCATTCAGAAAGTATTCAGACCCCTTCACTTTTTCCACATTTTGTTACGTTACAGGCTTATTCTAAAATGGATTAAATTCATTTTTTTATCTTCAATCTACACACAATACCCCATAATAAAAAAGTGAAAACAGGTGTTCAGAAAATTTTGCAAAGTGCTTAAAAACTTGAGATAGCAAGGTTATTGTGATGGAGTTCAAGCAGTGAAGCTACCTGGATAGTTTTTTTTCCCAAAGGACTGGCACTGGCACAAAGCTACCTCCTTCTTGCTGAAGATATTGATTGGTGTTAGTTGGATGTTATCTATTCATTTATATATTTGTAATAATAAGTAACATGGACAACACACACTGCCACACTGGTGAGTAAGGCATCGTAGCGCCTTTACCACCTTAGGCAGCTGAGGAAATTCAGAGTCTCTCTGAGGATCCTTCAGCGCTTCTACTCTGGGGCTGTAGAAAGCATCTTGTCCGGCAATATCTCAATCTGGTTTGGGAACAGCTCTGCCCAGGACAGGAAGGCTCTGCAGAGAGTAGTACGTTTGGCCGAACACATTATGGGAACTACACTCACCCCCCTGCAGGACCTATACACCAGGAGGTGCAGATCCAGAGCCAGCAACATTATGGGGGACCCCTACCACCCCAGCAACGGACTGTTTCAGCTGCTACGGTCAGGCAAGCGCCTCCGCTGTCACGCTGCAAAAACAGAGGATGAGACAGAGTTTCTTCCCACAGGTCATAGAAACACAGAAAATAGATGCAGGAGTAGGCCATTCGGTCCTTCGAGCCTGCACTGCCATTCGATATGATCACGGCTGATCATCCAACTCAGTATCCCATCCCTGCCTTCTCTCCATACCCCCTGATCCCTTTAGCCACAAGGGCCACATCTAACTCCCTCTTAAATATAGCCAATGAACTGGCCTCAACTACTTTCTGTGGCAGAGAATTCCACAGATTCACCACTCTCTGTGTAAAAAATGATTTTCTCATCTCGGTCCTAAAAGACTTCCCTCTTATCCTTAAACTGTGACCCCTAGTTCTGGACTTCCCCAACATCGGGAACAATCTTCCTGCATCTAGCCTGTCCAACCCCTTAAGAATTTTGTAAGTTTCTATAAGATCCCCCCTCAACCTTCTAAATTCTAACGTGTACAAGCCGAGTCTATCCAGGCTCATATGAAAATCCTGCCATCCCAGGAATCAGTCTGGTGAACCCTCTCTGTACTCCCTCTATGGCAAGAATGTCTTTCCTCAGATTAGGAGACCAAAACTGTACGCAATACTCCAGGTGTGGTCTCACCAAGACCCTGTACAACTGCAGTAGAACCTCCCTGCTCTTATACTCAAATCCTTTTGCTATGAATGCTAACATACCATTTGCTTTCTTCACTGCCTGCTGCACCTGCATTCCTACTTCCAATGACTGGTGTACCATGACACCCAGGTCTCGTTGCATCTCCCCTTTTCCTAATCGGCCACCATTCAGATAATAGTCTACTTTCCTGTTTTTGCCACCAAAGTGGATAACCTCACATTTATCCACATTATACTGCATCTGCCATGCATTTGCCCACTCACCCAACCTATCCAAGTCACCTTGCAGCCTCCTAGCATCCTCCTCACAGCTAACACTGCCCCCCAGCTTCGTGTCATCCGCAAACTTGGAGATGTTGCATTCAATTCCCTCATCCAGATCATTAATATATATTGTAAGTAGCTGGGGTCCCAGCACTGAGCCTTGTGGTACCCCACTAGTCACTGCCTGCCATTGTGAAAAGGACCCGTTTACTCATACTCTTTGCTTCCTGTCTGCCAGCCAGTTCTCTATCCACATCAATACTGAACCCCCAATACCGTATAGGTCATCAGGACTGTAAACTCTTATCTCATCAGGGACTAATTTACTGTTGTGTTGTGTCTTTTTTCTAAAATGTAAATTCTGGTTCTGTTCTGTTCTGTAGTTTTTGCACAATCCGCAGCCATTACCACTTTCATTTCACTGCACATCTTGTATGTGTATGTGACAAAGTTGACTTGACCTGATCATATTAGTAATTGTATAACTTTCCTCTGCAGATGTGTTAATTTGCTCCTTAAAGTTCAAGTTGTTGGTCCTTCTGATTCAGGTAAGCTCTATTTTATATTAGAGATAAATACTTCTTTCAAAGTTACTCCGTTAACCTATTTAAAGTTATAGAAATTTATCGAAGACTAACAATCATTAACTTGAATTTAGATTTAGATTGTGATTTTTTAATTATATGGACCAATGTGCGCAGGGATGCTTTTGTATGCATGTAGTTTAAATGAACCTTTCTACCAACCCATAATTTATTGACAGTTGAATGAGGAATGTTTTGTTTCCCTGGCCTGCAACCATTGTATCAAAATAGAAAGTCAATTTAATGGATATTGTTAAATCAAAATTCACAAAGACATGTTTTTATTTCTTGTTCTTATATTGTTTGTTTATTCAAACAAAGAATAATAGCTGAATTTTAAAAAAGACAACATTTTGATCCATTTGTTCTGAACCCTTGACCATAACCTATAAGATAGTAAGATTAAATGAGAACTTACCAGTTCGAAGTTTGATCATTATTTTATGAGGAGTACGTTGAGGGAATACGTGAAGAACCCCGCCAGGACGCATGCGTGTCATTCTTCAAAGCAGCGGTGTGAAATCACAGATAACTGTAATGACTGAACATAGTAAGATTAGAGAAGAAAATACCAGTTGAGTATATGATCAAGGGTGGGAGCGGAAGGCACGTATTCCCTCAACGTACTCCTGATGATCCCGGTCTGTTCTGTTTGACTAATTCGTAATATGAAACGTTATATTCCTGTTGAAGGAGTCATATAGTCCATCCTTAACTTATGTACGACTGTACCCTTAGTGCCGTGACCAAAGCCATCAGCATGACTGGTTTGTGCGTCAGTCTTTGCAGGGACAGAGCTGTTGCTGGAGACCAATTCCTTAGCAACGTTAGGGCAATACTCATATCCCATTTAGAGAGTACCTGGTTCTTGGGGGATAGATATTAAAAATTCCCCTCATAAGTTTGGTTACCAGGGGTGAGTCCCAACAGAATGACGCTCTGATCCTCGCCATAGATTTGTTGATAGGGCACTTCTGGCGCAGTTAATGGCACTGTAACTGAGCCCCTCATCATAATGGAGGCCTGCCAGGAATTCGAGAACAGACATTATGTTCATCAAACTGTAGGTGATGTTGTTTCTGTGACAATATATCTCCCATTTCCTGATTTATACCAGGTATAGTTTTTGGTGGACTGTCTGTGGCCCGCTGAGATAATGTTCAATGTTCGGTCCGCCAGTCCCAGTTGCAGTAGAGGTTTCTTTAGACTACAAATTGATAGGTTTGTTGTTTTTGACATGGATGGGTTCCCCTGTTACGGGATGAACCAATAATCTGGTTGTTTCAGGATGGTGATGCACAGTTAAACCCCATGTTGAGTATCACAGGGAACCATGGTTAAGTAGGCCAATCGGCACTACCAATTAACAGACGCTGAGTCTTGTTGTATTTTTCGTAATACCCGACTGATGATGCAGAAAAGGAGAGAATGCATAGATAAACAATTGCCCTCTCAATGCAGTGAAAAGCATCTGTCCCTGCTGTCCCAGGGTCTGGTTCCCAAGAAACACAGTTTGGTAACTGGTGATTAAGTCTTATTTTATTGAATTTGCGTGACCTGATGTCTGTCACTGAATTTTGGGTTACCTGGTAGGTAAGTAGCTGATATTCCAATATTTCTCTGGATACACCATTACCAAATTGTATTAGTCAGATTGTCACTCTGTAGTCTAACACGCTGGCGATTTATCCCAGAGCAGTATGACTTTCGGCCATAGAACGCACCCCACATTTCCAGGTAGTTTATGCCCAGTGTCTGTGATAATGATGCCTCCTGTGCCTTTCATCTACCTCCACAGATGGAGATGGAAATTGGTAGTACCCCAACCAAGCGCACTGGCATCAGTTTGTAGCACCATTAAGGGTTTGCTGATGACGATAGGGTTGGAACAATGCCGAATGTTATCCCTCCACCATTTTAATTCCATAAGCTTTGATTGGTGGCTTATTGGTCTGTCGAAATGACCAGTATTAACTTTGAGTGTTTGTATTTTGCCCTTTGTAGATTTTTGGTAATACAAAGGTCCAAATTGTGTGGCTGGAAAGGCAGACACTATATGCCAATTATACTTGCTACCAATCTGATAGACGGTTCACTGATGTCAGTGGGGTTGTTGCAGGCCTCAGTTAAGACTGTAGCCTTGTCCTTTGGTAAAGTCACCGACATGTGAGCTGTCAATAGTGAACCCCAAATAATCCATTATGTTGGTAGGCGTTAGTTTAGATTTAACTGGATGGATGATAACCCCAGTTTTCACCCAATTGTATGGTGGCTGTTACAGCTAGTTAGGCCAACTCCAAAGTTATGCCCACAATTAGTATGATCATATGATTATGTATTTGGTAGCTCTATACTGCCAGAGCTGCCCCATCCAGTTGAATTTTTTAAAATAACGTTTGTGATCAGTCCGTGTAGGCACTGAATAGTAAGCATCTTTTAGGTCGATGCTAGCCATTTGGAAATCAGTCCTTTAGCAGTTACCAGTTCCCATTTTGTACTGAATATATAGTACAATGTATTCCAGCCAATCGTGTTGGGTTTACCCATTACCCCTTTTGCACAATTCAATGGTATATCCCTGGATACTGCTTAGGATATAAGTGTCTGTAGTTAATATACACCATGTATCCAAAAGAGTGTAATCTCCCACCAATGTGTGTATTATCCACTCTTCCTATAATTTGTAAGGGACCAGACCCACCTACCTCCATTGTTACCAGTGGAAGTTTGCTTCTTCTGTGTGGTCTTCGTGGAGGTTGAGGCGCCGGTGTCTGGGTTTGTTTTTGGGTTGGGGGTTTGCGCATCTTCCAGAAAGGCCGGTCTGGGCTATGGTCTAAAAGACCGCTGTCCTGTATGCCCGGCCTTTGCGCTTTCACCAGCTTCTCTTGTTCTGCTGGTGGGTGCATAAGGGTGCTGTCTTTGGCTGTAGGAGATCCTTAATGTTGTCGCCTTTATGAGCCCCAGGGCTTTCCTAAGTCCTGCTCCGACATGTTTCCAGATGCTATTTCCACGACTGGAACATTCAGGGATGCGCAGTTTCCTGGTCCCAAGTATTTTTGCAGTGGTGTCCATCGTGGTCTGGCTGTATGTATTTGGACACCATGACCAGTAGATTTTGCCTTCCTGCACCCCCTGCACACTTGTAGTTTTGTTCGTCAAAACCCCTCTTCAGGGTCAGCCCAGAATTGACCCCCCCAGTACTCCCCTCTGACGAGGGAGATGCACTGTGCAGCCCTACAAGAGGTGCTGCTGTGGGTTTTACATAGTGCCCACAGTGACTAGACTCCATCTCCCGGAGCCTGTCATCTTGGAGCTCGGCTCCATAAGGCGCTCCAACCAGCTCCAGCGCCCATGGTCGCTGGCCGCCCAAAATCGGACTCATCAGTCCTCGACTCTTTTGGTTTTCTTCTTGCCTTCCCGCTCAGACGCAGTGTTTAATCTGGCCAGTGCGGGGGCGAAGACGGGCACAGCTGTTCCCTTACGGGTGATTCCTGTGCCGCCGGCCGCTGCTGGCGTTCGCAACTCCGCGGTCTTCCCCCGCCAGCTCTGGTCGACTTCTTTGCCTTGTGCATGTTTCCCCCCACCTGTAGAACAGTATGGGAACAATAAAGACCGCAGTATCACATACCTGCAGGTCCAGGCTTAAAACTTGCCGTTAAGGGGGAACGTCTTCCACCCCTCCTCCTGCCGTTTTGACTTGTCAAAGCCAACGGCTCTGTTCTGTATGGTTTCCCGCCCAGCCATGGTGTTTAATCTGGCCGGTGCGGGAGCGAAGTCGGGCACAGCTGTTCCCTTACGGGTGATTCCCGTGCCGCCTGCCGTTATTTGCACAGCTCTCTATGTTTCCCCACTTGTGAAACAGTATGGGGAGAATAAAGACCGCAGTTTTACTTACCTGCAGGTCCTGGTTTAAACTGTCGCTACGGGGGAACGTCGTTCCACCCCGCCTCCTGCCGTTTCGACTTGCCAAAGTCGACGGCCCCATTCTGAATAGTTTCCCGCCCGGCCGTGGTGTTCTGGCCGGCGCGGGACCAAAAGTCGGCACAGCTGATCCCACTTACGGGGCTTGTGCCTTCAGCTGCTGCTGGCTCCCGCAACTTCGCGGTCCTCCCCAGCCAGCTTCACTCGCAGCACTTGTGGACACTATTTTGTCCAGCTTCCCCCCCGTGTAAAAACAGCGCGGGGACAAAAAACTACCGCAGAGTAAATCACTTACCTGCAGCTCACGGTTTCAAACTTACCGCTGCGGGGGAACGCTCCACCCCGCCTGCCGTTTCGCAAGCGTGAAAGCGATATGACACGCATGCGTCCTGGCGGGGTTCTTCACGTAGTCACTCACGTGACTCCGAAGTAAACTAATGATTTTATGTAGAAGAACAGTCCAAAATTATGTACGTTTTCCAGGCATGGAATGCCATAGTAAACGAACCAGAGGATGTGGTCAAATCTTGGGTTGCTGCCCCTTATTCTCAACTTGGGGAGCTTCAGCCTTTGCTATCAAAGAACACAGTCGCCCTGAGGTAGTGTTAAATTCCATTCCAGTAATAGTGAATGCCAGGCATCGAATAATAGGCCAACAAACTTGGGTAAAATCTTACTACAGGTGCACAACCTTTTATCCGAAAGCCTTGGGACCAGACACTTGTCGGATTTCGGAATTTTTCGGATTTCCTTATGGAAGATTTTTAGCGTAGATTAGGTAGGTAGCGCGGGCGGCTTGAAAAGTCTGGAGCGGCTGCCTTCTCCCCGGAGACCGGGGAAATCATTGTAAATCATTGCATAAATGTTAGTCAGTTAGTTTGGAGGGATTTTATGTGGTTGGTGGGTGGGGGGTGAAGGGGGAAACTTTAATTCTTAGTCCCCTACCTGGTCGGAGAGGCGGGGAGCGGGCAATGCCTTACCGGGTCGCCGTGCAGTAAGCTCCGGAGCGCTGTGGCCGCCGACTCCCAACATCGCGGAGCTGGGGGCTCCGTCCGGCCGCGGGCGCCGCCGGTTGGAGCTCCGACCCCGGCAACTCTACCCCTGGCAGCGCGGCGCTCCAAATCCAGTGCCGCCCGCGGCCGGACGCCCGCAGCCCCAGCTCCGCGATGTTGGGAGTTGGCGGCGTCGCAGCGCTGGGATACCAGCGGGGAGCGGGCAATGCCTTACTGGGTCGCCATGTGGTAAGCTCTGGAGCGCTGTGGCCGCTGACACACAACATGTCGGCAGCCACAGCGGTGCTGGGGCTGCGGGCAGCGCTGGATTTGAAGCGCGGTGCAGCCAGGGGTAGAGTTGCCGGGGTCGGATCTACAACCGGCGCCGCCCGTGGCCGGACGCCCGCTGCCCCAGCTGGGAGTCGCCGGCCACAGCGCTCCGGAGCTTACTGCACGGCGACCCGGTAAGGCATTGACCGCTCCCCGCCTCTCCGACCAGGTAGGGGACTAAGAATTAAAGTTTCCCCCTTCACCTCCCCCCCCCTTTTTCACATAAAAGCCCTCCAAACTAACTGACTAACATTTAAGCAATGATTTACAGATGTTTAAGTGTTTAAGGAGGCAGCCGCTACAGTAGTACAGACCTGGGTTGACCGTGGGTCGTTTCGGGTCAAGTTTGGCGCCAAACGCGAGCTTTGGTGTGCAGACGACATCCTGGAAAAAATGGCCGGTTTTCAGAGTTTTTCGGTTTCCGGAACTCCGGATAAAAGGCTGTGCACCTGTATTAAGAATATACCACAAAGCATAAATCAGTGGCTAGATTTTTTGGGGGGGTTTTAGAGATACAGTGTGTAAACAAGCCCTTCGGCACATCGAGTCCACGTCGACCAACAATCACCTCGTACACTAAGATCGACACAAAAAGCTGGAGTAACCAGCGGGACAGGCAGAATCTCTGGAGAGAAGGAATGGGTGACATTTCGAGTCGAGACCCTTCTTCAGACTAGTTAGGGATATGGGAAACGAGAGATATAAACAATGATGTAGAGAGATAAAGAACAATGAATGAAATAAAGATATGTAAAAAAGTAACAATGATAAAGGAAACAGGCCATTGTTAGCTGTTTGTAGGGTGAAAACGAGAAGCTAGTGTGACTTGGGTGGGGGAGGGGATAGAGAGAGTGAATGCCGGGGCTACCTGAAGTTGGAGAAATCAATATTCATACCACTGGGCTGTAAGCTGCCCAAGCGAAATATGTGATGCTGTTCCTCCAATTTGCGTTAAACCTCACTCTGACAATGGAGGAGACTGAGGACAGAAAGCTCTGTGTGGGAATGAGAAGGAGAAACAAAGTGTTCAGAAACAGGGAGATCAGGTTGGTTTAGGCGGGCTGAGCAAAGGTGTTCCGCGAAATGATCGCCCAGGCTCCGTTTGGTCTCGCCGATGTATAAGAGTCCACATCTTGTACAACGGATACAGTAGATGAGGTTGGAGGAGGTGCAAGTGAACCTCTGCCGAACCTGAAAGGACTGTCGGGGTCCCTGGACAGAGGCAAGGGAGGAGGCATAGGACAGGTGTTGCGTCTTCTGTGGTTGCAGGGGAAGGTACCTGGGGAGGGGGTGGTTTGGGTGGGAAGGGATGAGTTACCCAGGGAGTTGCAGAGGGAACGGTCTTTGTGGAAGGCGGAAATGGGTGGAGATGGGAAAATGTGGCTGGTGGTGGGATCCCGTTGGAGGTGGCAGACATTTTGGAGGATTATTAGTTATATGCGACGGCTGATGGGTTGAAAGGTAGGGACTAGGGGGACTCTGTCTCTTACTGCGACTAGGGGGAGGGGGAGCAAGGGCGGAGCTGCGGAATACCGAGGAGACACGTGTGAGGGCCTATGATGGGAGAAGGGAACCTCCATTCCATAAATAATGAGGACATTTTAGATGTCCTGTTATGGTACACCTCATCTTGGGCGCAGTTACGGCGTAGATGGAGGAATTGGGAGTAGGGGATAGAGTCTTAGCAGGAAGCAAGGTGGGAAGAAGTGTAGTCGAGATAGTTGAGGGTGTCAGTGGGTTTGTAATAGATGTCAGTCAATAGTCTATTTCTTGTGATGGAGACTGTGAGATCAAGAAAGGGGAGGGAGGTGTCGGAGATTGGTGGCGAAGTCCATGAGTTCTGCATGGGTGCAGGAGGTAGCACCGATGCAGTCATCAATGTAACGGAGATAGAGTTCTGGGATAGGGCCAGTGTACGCCTGGAACAGGGATTGTTCAACGTACCCTAGAGAGGCAGGCATAGCTGGGCCCATAGCTACGTCTTAGACTTGGAGGAAGTGGAAGGAGTCGAAGGAGAAGTTGTTAAGGGTCTGTCCCACTTGGCGATTTTTTTTCGGCGACTGCCTGCGTTACATCAGTGTCGCCAAAAGATTTTGAACATTTCAAAATCCAGCGGCAACATAAAAAATGTTGGGACACTTGAAAAAACACCGCGCGTCACACGTCATCACGCCCCAAATTTTTCGGTGACCTGATACGTCAGTCAATGATGCCGGCAGTCGCCGAAAAAATGGCCAAGTGGGACAGGCCCTTGAAGGGTCAGGACCAGCTCCACTAGGTGGAGTAGAGAGTTAGTAGAGGGAAATTGAATGGCAACACTATCCTACACACTAGGGACAATGTTACCAGAGCCAATTAACCTACATACCTGTTCATCTTTGGAGTGTGGGAGGAACCGAAGTACTCAGAGAAAACCCATGCAGTCACAGGGAGAACGTACAAATTTCTCCAGATAGCGCCTGAAGTCAGGATCGAACCCTGATCTCTGGAGCTGTAAGGCAGCAACTGTAGAAACTGTGGAACTGTAACAAAATGCTTCTAAGCAAGGCACTGAGTAATTCTAAAGTGTTATTTTGCAGGACAGCCAAATAATCAGATTGATACTTTGAAAGAGAACATAATGGAAATTAAATACTTGCAAAAGCTGAAATCGTTGGCTTTTGTGGGAAAGGGAATGCAGCTGACAGAAAGAGGTCAAGATCGAGAAGCTCTGCAGAATTTTCATCTGAGCTTACAAGCTTGTTCTGGTATGTTATGTTTGAAACATTGGTCCTTGTTTCCAGTGAGTAAACGTTAAATAATCGGCACACATATGCCAACAATTGTCTTGCCGGGGGGGGGGAAATCCCGGGGGGGCCAGGGGGTCCCCCTCCCCCCCCATTTTGAGAGGGGGGGACGACCCCCCCCCCCCCCAATTTTTTGTAATCCGGATTTTAAAACCCGGTGAAATCTCCGCTGTCCTCGAGACAGTGAGGGTGGCGTGGGATTGCTGATCGAGGGTGCCGATTGGACTTGAGAGACGTCGGTCAGCAGGCAATGGGGGCGGGACAGGATGATTCAGCACGATCATTGGAGGAGGGAGGTGTCAGTCAGAGGCGGAAGTGGGGGGGGGGGGGGTGGGACTGAGAATAGAGCGCGGTGATTGGAGACGTGCCAAAACACTCTCGGCAGCCCTGGACACAGACCAAAAGATCCCATAACTATAGGATCTTTGCACAGACCTGCACCTCATCCGCTCCGGTGCTGCAAACGCTGCCGAACCACCACTGGACCATCCCCATCCCCACCCGAGTCCCCCCCCCCCCCCCCCCCCAGCCCACCACTCCCCCACGCCCGAAGGTGGCCAGAGACGTCGGGAGTCAGACAGGAGTGGTACCCCCAGGCCCACAGCTAGCGCAGAGAAGCAGCTCAACTCTGGCTGTCCCGCCAGGTTAACCTACAGCCCTGCCTGGACTTACGGGAATGACAGCCCAGGTTTACAGCCAACGCGGAGAAGCAGCGCTAGCTCCACGACTCCAGGCTGGTTTCCAGGCAGGGCTGTAGGTTAACCTGGCGAGACAGGCAGAGTTGAGCTGCATTTAGCGCTGGATTGAGCTGTAATTACCGTTCACAGGGCCCACGGCTGAAGCCTCCGAAGCCTCGCGTGTGAGTGTGCGCATGCGCGTGCGGCCGCCAAGAAATTGTGTCCCCCCTGTCTCCTGGTCCCCCCCATATTTTGATAGCGATTTCCGTTCCTGCTTGCAAGCAATAATTTGTAGATCCAGGACCTTGTGCACATGATTTTCAAAACGAAAACTGGCGTTAACTCAGCCCGCCTGTAATTTGCCTTGTGTGTACCTCAGTAGCGCAACACAAAGATGATATTTGAGTCATTACCCACAGCATCAGCTTGGATGTGAGTGGAGTACAATACAGTATCAACCTCTTATTAGGTAGGTGGAAGACAAGAGCAACAATAGTGAAGACTGGAGGAGAGAAAGACTACCAGTCTGAATTGAGGGAAGGAAAGCAGGGTGCCAATGTGAATGGGGAGAGTTAGAGAAGGAGCAACTGGTGAAAGTATAAACAGCAAATAAATGTGTGTACTGCTCTGATCTTGATTTAGAGGAGTAGATTGATGAGTTGGATAACCTTTGGCAAGATGATAAACAATTTTATTTTTCTTTAGATTAAAGATCCCATTGTTTGAATGAATAAACATGTTAACTTTCACCAGAATACATTAATTTATATTTTTTGGTTAAGACCACGATAGCATACCAGCTTCCTTAGAAGGCTTAGGATGTTTGGCATGTCCCCTACAACACTCATCAACTTCTATAGATGCACCATAGAAAGCATTTTATCAGGATGCATCGCAGCTTGGTTTGCGAACACCTCTAGCCAAGACTGCAAGAAATTGCAGCAAATTGTGGACGTGGCCCAGACCATCACACAAACCAACCTCCCTTCTATTGACTCAATTTATACCTCACGCTACCTTGGCAAGGCCAGCAGCATAATCAAGGACGGGTTACACCCTGGCCACTCCCTCTTCTCCCCTCTCCCATCAGGCAAAAGGTACAGAAGTGTGAAAACGCACACCTCCAGATTCAGGGACAGTTTCTTCCCAGCTGTTATCAGTCCTGGTATGGAACACCTCAACCTACCACAACCAGAGAGCAGTGCTGAACTACTAGCTACCTCATTGGTGACCCTTGGACAATCATTGATCGGACTTTGCTGTAAAGGTAAACACTATATCCCATCTGCCACTCCTCTACCCACTCTCCCAACCTATCCAACCAGAGAGCAGTTTTGAACTATTATCTACCTCTTTGATGACTATCCTTGATCGTACCTTGCAACATAAAGGTAAACGTTACATAACATAAACGTTATTCCCTTATCATGTATCCATATGCTGTAAATGGATCAGTTGTAATCATTTATGTCTTCCTACTGACTGGTTAGCATGCAACAAAAGCTTTTCACTGTACCTCGGTACACTTGACATTAAAGCATACTGAATTGAACTGGAAGTGTATCAGAGATGCTTTTTCTATCATCTCTCCTACCCTGCAGGTACACTCACCAATATTGAATTTTCAGCATGTTTCTCAGGCATCGAACAGTACAGCACAGTACGGCGGTCTCTTTACAGTCCAATAACAAATATCGATTAACACAGTACATGATAGACATTTCCCAAACCCAATAACACAGCGACTAATACATTGTATTCGAAAGGAGCTTCTGGAAGGAAGCAAACATAGTAACATTTGCCTAGATATTCAAGAAACCCAGACAAGGCTCAACACTTAACCCAATCAACATCTAGCAAAGTAAAGCTTTGCAACATGATATACAATGTGTATGTCAGGTTTGCATTCACCCAATCCGTTTCATGCAATTTACACCTAATTGTAAGAATCTGCAGATGCACCATTCTTTCCCTGCAACTCTTATCTGGGCACCAGACAAGCTGGCACCATTCTGCAGCATGTCCCATTTATGCAGAAGGCACATTTAAATTGACCAAATGGCCTAGCAGCACCGAAGCCTTTACTCAATTTTTGTGTCCTGGCATCTCCAATTAGTCCAGAATTAACCGAAGGTGATGAGGAGACACGAGGCTGGAGATGATGGAATCTGGTAAGGAAGGTAATAAATGAAAATGGATAAGGGATGGATGATGTGCAAATGGGACTGATTGGGGAAGGGGAAAGTGGGCCCTGTTGGTCTAGTGGGTGGAAGACAGGTGCAACCAGCTGGGGGAAGGGAGCAGCTGAGTGGATCAGAAGGAGAGAGGAACGCAGCAAATACAGGCTCTTATAGGACTGGCAATGTGGTTAGGTCAGCTCTGTTGTTAGCTGCAGCATTTGGCAGTAATAGGGAACTGGCTGGCAGTAACAGCAAAATTATACGATCTGCCTGGAACATGAGATAAATTCCTGCCCAACTCTACATGTCTGTTTCTGTTTTGAGTCTTAACACTTATAAAACCTTTATCCTAAAAAAAAAATGATTTTCCTTTATAGATAGCATGGAAGCAGCATATAATCTCGTACAAGTTCTGTGGAAGCTTAAAAGGAAGGATGAAGCTGTCTCTTTCTGGAAAAAATACTACAGCTCAACGAAAGCAGCAGCTGAAAAGGTGCAGCAAGCAAGTGGTTCCCAGTGAGTGAAACTGATTTCCTACTTTGCATTAACAAAGGCATCCAAAGCACCCGGGAAAGTTTTTAAAGGAATCCTTACACATGTCAACTTACCAGAAACCTTCCAGATTGAGCTCTTAATGCTTAATGGTTATTAAAATAAGCATGATCTTAGCATGGAACAGTGGGGAAAAAAAATCTCTTGCCATGAGTAGGTGTTTGAAGTAAGGTGCTTTGCAAGGGTAGATAGAATAAATGAAACATGCCTGACTATATTAAGCTTGGAGGTTTGCTATATTTTAAAAAATCTGGGTGTTTGAAAATGTTGAACTGCAGTCGACTGTAATTTGCAAATTCAGTTGTTTAGGACAATGTGCAACTAGTGGAGTTGCTGCCTTACAGCTCTAGCAACAAACCCAGTCCAATTCTGACCTCTAGTAATGCCTGTGGAGTTTGCAGTTTCTCCCTGTTTGTCGGTTTCCTCTGGCTGCTCCGGTTTCCTCCTGCATCCCAAAGACGTGTGGGTTGGTAGCTTAATTGTTCTCTGTAAATTGCTCCTAGTGTGCAGGTGAGTGTTAGAATCTGAAAAGTTGCTGTTGAGAACGTGGGGAGAATGAAATAGGATTAATGTAATAGGAGCTTGATGGTCAGCACAGACATTATGGACTGAAAGGTCTGTTTCTGTGCTGTATCACCCTATGACTTAAGCCACCACCACCACCATGTCCACACAGCACCAAGTTCTCTGTTGGTGACCAAAGCAAACCATTTACAGTAGTTTCTCAGGTTCAATTGGTGATACAGAGGCAAATTGCATCCAAAATTGCAATCATTTTGAGAAACCTTCCTCATTTCTCTATAGACACAAAAAGCTGGAGTAACTCAGCGGGATAGGCAGCATCTCTGGAGAGAAGGAATGGGTGACGTTTCGGGTCGTGACTCTTCTTCACCAATTTCATAAATGTATTTGCATGACGCCATGATGTAGAACATACTTTTTTCCTCAGAAGATTACCCTTTTTAAGTTTAAGAAGGAACTGCAGATGCTGGAAAATCGAAGGTAGACAAAAATGCTGGAGAAACTCAGCGGATGAGGCAGCATCCATGGAGCGAAGGAAATAGGCAACATTTCGTCTGAAGAAGGGTTTCGACCTGAAACGTTGCCTATTTTCTTCGCTCCATAGATGCTGTCTCACCCACTGAGTTTCTCCAGCATTTTTGTCCACACTTTAAGTTGTTTGACCACCTAATAGAAACATAGAAACATAGAAATTAGGTGCAGGAGTAGGCCATTCAGCCCTTCGAGCCTGCACCGCCATTCAATATGATCATGGCTGATCATCCAACTCAGTATCCTGTACCTGCCTTCTCTCCATACCCTCTGATCCCCTTAGCCACAAGGGCCACATCTAACTCCCTCTTAAATATAGCCAATGAACTGGCCTCGACTACCCTCTGTGGCAGAGAGTTCCAGAGATTCACCACTCTCTGTGTGAAAAAAGTTCTTCTCATCTCGGTTTTAAAGGATTTCCCCCTTATCCTTAAGCTGTGACCCCTTGTCCTGGACTTCCCCAACATCGGGAGCAATCTTCCTGCATCTAGCCTGTCCAACCCCTTAAGAATTTTGTAAGTTTCTATAAGATCCCCTCTCAATCTCCTAAATTCTAGAGAGTATCAACCAAGTCTATCCAGTCTTTCTTCATAAGACAGTCCTGACATCCCAGGAATCAGTCTGGTGAACCTTCTCTGCACTCCCTCTATGGCAATAATGTCCTTCCTCAGATTTGGAGACCAAAACTGTACGCAATACTCCAGGTGTGGTCTCACCAAGACCCTGTACAACTGCAGTAGAACGTCCCTGCTCCTATACTCAAATCCTTTTGCTATGAAAGCTAACATACCATTCGCTTTCTTCACTGCCTGCTGCACCTGCATGCCCACTTTCAATGACTGGTGTACCATGACACCCAGGTCTCGCTGCATCTCCCCTTTTCCTAGTCGGCCACCATTTAGATAATAGTCTGCTTTCCTGTTTTTGCCACCAAAATGGATAACCTCACATTTATCCACATTATACTGCATCTGCCAAACATTTGCCCACTCACCCAGCCTATCCAAGTCACCTTGCAGTCTCCTAGCATCCTCCTCACAGCTAACACTGCCCCCCAGCTTAGTGTCATCCGCAAACTTGGAGATATTGCCTTCAATTCCCTCATCCAGATCATTAATATATATTGTAAATAGCTGGGGTCCCAGCACTGAGCCTTGCGGTACCCCACTAGTCACTGCCTGCCATTGTGAAAAGGACCCGTTTACTCCTACTGTTTGCTTCCTGTTTGCCAGCCAGTTCTCTATCCACATCAATACTGAACCCCCAATGCCGTGTGCTTTAAGTTTGTATACTAATCTCTTATGTGGGACCTTGTCGAAAGCCTTCTGGAAGTCCAGATACACCACATCCACTGGTTCTCCCCTATCCACGCTACTGGTTACATCCTCGAAAAATTCTATAAGATTCGTCAGACATGATTTACCTTTTGTAAATCCATGCTGACTTTGTCCAATGATTTCACCACTTTCCAAATGTGCTGCTATCCCATCTTTAATAACTGACTCTAGCAGTTTCCCCACTACCGATGTTAGACTAACTGGTCTGTAATTCCCCGTTTTCTCTCTCCCTCCCTTCTTAAAAAGTGGGGTTACGTTTGCTACCCGCCAATCCTCAGGAACTACACCAGAATCTAAAGAGTTTTGAAAGATTATTACTAATGCATCCACTATTTCTGGAGCTACTTCCTTAAGTACTCTGGGATGCAGCCTATCTGGCCCTGGGGATTTATCTGCCTTTAATCCATTCAATTTACCCAACACCACTTCACGGCTAACCTGGATTTCACTCAATTCCTCCAACTCCTTTGACCCGTTGTCCCCTGCTATTTCCGGCAGATTATTTATGTCTTCCTTAGTGAAGACGGAACCAAAGTAGTTATTCAATTGGTCCGCCATATCCTTGTTCCCCATGATCAACTCACCTGTTTCTGACTGCAAGGGACCCTCATTTGTTTTAACTAATCTCTTTCTTTTCACATATCTATAAAAACTTTTGCAGTCAGTTTTTATGTTCCCTGCCAGTTTTCTTTCATAATCTATTTTTCCTTTCCTAATTAAGCCCTTTGTCCTCCTCTGCTGGTCTCTGAATTTCTCCCAGTCCTCCGGTATGCTGCTTTTTCTGGCTAATTTGTACGCATCATCCTTCGCTTTGATACTATCCCTGATTTCCCTTGTTATCCACGGATGCACTACCTTCCCTGATTTATTCTTTTGCCAAACTGGGATGAACAATTTTTGTAGTTCATCCATGCAGTCTTTAAATGTCTTCCATTGCATATCCACCGTCAACCCTTTTAGAATTAATTGCCAGTCAATCTTGGCCAATTCACGTCTCATACCCTCAAAGTTACCTTTCTTTAAGCTCAGAACCATTGTTTCTGAATTAACAATGTCACTCTCCATCCTAATGAAGAACTCAACCATATTATGGTCACTCTTGCCCAAGGGGGCACGTACAACAAGACTGCTAACTAACCCTTCCTCATTACTCAATACCCAGTCTAAAATAGCCTGCTCTCTCGTTGGTTCCTCTACATGTTGATTTAGATAACTATCCCGCATACATTCCAAAAAATCCTCTTCCTCAGCACCCCTGCCAATTTGATTCACCCAATCTATATGTAGATTGAAGTCACCCATTATAACGGTTTTGCCTTTGTCGCACGCATTTCTAATTTCCTGTTTGATACCATCTCCAACTTCACTACTACTGTTAGGTGGCCTGTACACAACACCCACCAGCGTTTTCTGCCCCTTAGTGTTTCGCAGCTCTACCCATACCGATTCCACATCCTCCAAACTAATGTCCTTCCTTTCCACTGCGTTAATCTCCTCTCTAACCAGCAACGCTACCCCACCTCCTTTTCCTTTCTCTCTATCCCTCCTGAATATTGAATATCCCTGGATGTTCAGCTCCCAGCCTTGGTCACCCTGGAGCCATGTCTCCGTGATCCCAACTATATTATAGTCATTAATAGCTATCTGCACATTCAACTCATCCACCTTATTACGAATGCTCCTTGCATTGAGACACAAAGCCTTCAGGCTTGTTTTTACAACACTCTTACCCCTTATACAATTATGTTGTATAGTGGCCCTTTTTGATTTTTGCCCTGGATTTTCCAGCCTGCCACTTTTACTTTTCACCTTGCTACCTATTGCTTCTACCCTCATTTTACACCCCTCTGTCTCTACGCTCACACATTTAAGAAACCCTTTCCCTTTAACTCCATCCTCCACTATCCCATTCGACACCCCACCCCCCTTATTCAGTTTAAAACCACCCGTGTAGCAGTGGCAAACCTGCCTGCCGGAATGCTGGTCCCACACCTGTTAAGATGCAATCCGTCCCTTTTGTACAGTTCCCCCTTACCCCAAAACAGATCCCAGTGATCTAAGAATCTAAATCCCTGCCCCGTGCACCAGTTCCTCAGCCACACGTTCAGGTCCCGTATCTCCCTGTTCCTGCTCTCGCCAGCACGAGGAACTGGAAGCAAACCGGAGATAACAACCCTGGAGGTCCTGCTTTTCAGCATTTTTCCGAGCTCTCTAAAGTCACGCTGCAGAATATTCATCCCCTCATAATGAACATGTTAACATAATTAAAGCCCAAAATATTAAAGAGCTATATCAAGGACAAAAACAGAAAACATGCAAAGGTTTGGCATAAAATATTGATGAGACCTAGGTTGGAGTATTGTGCTCGGGGGCATAACACTTCTGGAAGATAAGTGCAATGAGAATGGAAGTTAAAAGTTGGATTGTTTTCCCTTGAACATTGTCTGGAAGCAGATTTATTTGTACTTTCATAAAAATTAATTGGATTGAAAAGGAAGTTAATGATGCTGGGCAATGGGGAAAGAGCAATCACTTGGAAAAATTGGATAGCTTTGTTCATTATTATAATCATCAGCAATTTGCTTAATAGTTTCATTGCTTTCGATGGAAACAATATATACATATTAGGTTTTATAGACTGATTCTTCATGTGAAAATGTTGGCTGTAAGGTATTAGAAAAGTATTTTATACCTTGCACTTTATATTTAAATCATGGTGATAATTGTGTTTTTCACCAAAATGAGTTTGGATAATTTCAGAAAGGGATACTGAGAGCTGGGAGAGTCAGGACATTGCAGGTAATGGGTGAACACGGGGAAGGGGAGGAGGTTTGATAGGCAGAGAGTTGGAACAAAAGCAAGAGATTGAAACAGAAGACAAAAGGATTGAAAAGGACCTCATTGAAACATGCAGAATAGTGAAAGGCTTGGATAGAGTGAATGTGGAGAGGATGTTTTCACTAGTGGGAGAGCCTAGGACTAGAGGTCATAACCTCAGAATTAAAGGACTTTCTTTTAGGAAGGAGATGAGGGGAATTTTCTCTAGTCAGAGGGTGGTGAATCTGTGGAATTCTTTGCCACGGAAGGCTGTGGAGGCCAAGTCAGTGGATATTTTTAAGGCAGAGATAGATAGATTCTTGATTAGCACGGGTGTCAGAGGTTATGGGGAGAAGGTAGGAGAATGGGGTTAGGAGGGAGAGATAGATCAGCCATGTTTGAATGACGGAGTAGACTTGATGGGCCAAATGGCCTAATTCTATTTATGACCTATTCCTTATGACCTTATGAAAAGTTACAAATTGTGAAGCCAGAGGAAGGAATGTGGGTGGGGGGGAAAGGGGAGAAATCGGTGCGAGTCTAGGTGGGGGTGAGAAATTGGCGTGTGCGGGAGAGAGGGAGAGGTTGTTAGAGCTTACCTAAAATTAGAGAATTCAATATTCATACCGTTGGATTGTAAGCTACCCAAGCGGAATATGAGGTGCTGTTCCTCCAGTTTGTGTGTGGCCTCGTTCTGGCAATGGAGGAGGCCCATGCGAGAAAGGTCAGTGTGGGAATTGGAATGGGAGTTCAAATGGTTAGCGACTGTGAGATCCAGTAGGCCTCGCTGAATTTAGCACAAGTGTTCAACGAAACGATCGTTGAGTCCACACTTGATCTCAAGGACATACAGCACACGAGAAAATGTATTCTGATCAGTAAAGGATACTTTGCTAAGGTTAAAGGGCCTGTCCCACTTGGGCGACTTTTTAGGCGAGTGCAGGAGACTCTGCGCTTGCCACATGATCGCCACATGGTCACCACATGTTCGCTGGTGGTCTCTGGTGAGTCTCCTTCATGGTCGCGAGGAGTTCCCGCATTCTGGGAAATAGTCGCAGCCTCTGTATGGTCGCCGCAGATTTTTCAACGGCGACCACGAGTTTTCAGAACCAAGGATAACCGACTGGTAATGTTAAATGCCCGCCAAACTTCACAGCTGTGTATCTCTGGCTTATTCAAAGTTGGCTGGCTTCTTAAAAGTGTCTCCACTCCTTCTTCCCCCTCCCTTCTCCCCCCTTCTCCACCCCGCATTCTCCCCTGCCCCCTCTTACCGTACACTGTGCTAGCTGTCTTAACCTTCCTGTGTGTGTCTGTATCACCTTGGCTTTGCACCATGTGAATTTCAGACACAGACAACGCTCCCCCCCACTTTCCCTGGCCCCCGCCTTTGTGATGTGTGTGTGTGTGTGTGTGTGTGTTCCACTCTGACAGTCGCCGTTCCAGTTCCCGGTTTTTCAAGCGAGTGCCGCGAACTTGACAGTCGCCGGCAGTCCGCTGAAAAATCGCCTAAGTGGGACAGGCCCTTAAGACATTGTAAAGGTGATATTCAGGACTGGTTAATTTACATTTGTCCTGAAGCTTATACATGAAGATTGGTTTCAATCTAAAGTATTTAATTCTGTAGCACTGTCATTTCAGAATTATAAAAAACATTTGTATGTTTCTTTTTCAGAAAATTCCCCTTATTCTTGATTTCTCATCTCAAGGAAGTAAGTACTTCAGAGGAAGAAGCAGTTTCTAAAATGGTACATACACATTACATCCATCATTCTAAAGAGAAATCAACGGCAGAGTTTCTGAGACCCATGTCTTATTTATGATCTTCATACATTATCCAGGTCCATCTGAAAGAAAACAGTATGGAACATACTAGATAAACAACCATATTAAATTATTTTGAAACAAAGACATCTACTGTCTGATGCATGATTTGACCATGGCAAATATATTTGTGACAGAAGAAGGTTGTACTTCATATACCAATGTGTAATGAATAATATAGGATTGGATTGCACTAATTTCTGTGGTATGCTATGAAGCAGCTCTCCCAGAAAATAATGAAACTTTGGAATTCCCTATCCCAGAAACCTGTGAAGTCAGAAGTATTGACTAGATTCAAGGCTGAGACCAGCAGAACGTTGATCCACGTGGGAGTGGAGAGTTAGCGGGAAACAGACATGATATTGTAACTGAGCGTAATCGTCAGTCACCTTATTGAATTTTGAGATAGCATTGAGGGGCCATATCCTCCTAATTTTATATTTCCATAAATAATTTTATTAATGGTCCAATGGTACCATGTACCAATTCAGTAAATATATATAAACACTAGACTAAGTGGGACTCGTTGGGTCCCTGTCACACGGAAGGCTTGGTCCCACAATGCAACCCGTTCCCCAATGCAATATTACACTACTCACCCGTTCCCCCAATGCAACCCGTCCCCCCAACGCAATATTGCACCACTCACGCATAGCCCCCAACTGTGCAGGCACGGCTCATTTTCCCTCATCCCCCAGCACTCCCTCCCCCTCCTCTTCACCCTCCCTCTTCTTTCCCCTCTCCTCCACCCCTCCACCAATCCCTCCCTCACCTCTTCCTCACTCTCCTTTCCCCTACCCTCAGTCACTCCCTCCCACCATAACTCCTCTCCCCTCCCTACCCCCCTCCTATCACTCTATCCCCCACTCCTCACCTCCCCCATCCCCCCCACTTCCCCCCTGACCTCCCCACTGCCCTCCTCTCCCTCTATTCCCCACTCCCTACCTTCCCCCTCCTTTCCCTCTATTCCCCCTCCACCCTCACTCTGCTCACCTCCGCCACTTTGCCCCTCTCCCTCCCTACCCCTTCTTCTCCCTCAATCCCCCCACGGTCCCTCTCCTCCTCCCCTCCCCTAATCCCTCCCTCACCTCTCCCTCCCTCGCCCCTACCCTCAGTCACTCCCTACCTCCCTCCCTCCATCCATAAAAAGCAGCATCTGCAGTTCCTTCCTCCACAGGTCATTCATTGTTAGCTGTGGTTTAGATCCCGTTGACTTGACGATTGGACCAGTTTGCATTGTGTGTGTGTGCACAAGTTAGATCAGTTTTAGTTATGTACTGGACTAAGTGGGACCTGTTGGGTCCCAGCATCACACGGGAGGGCTAGTCCCCCAACGCAATATTCCACCTCTCCACCAATTCTAATGTTGGTGGACAGTGGGGGGGGGGCTTTCTGGAGCGCTAGTATGGGTATTGTGGGCTGAAGGGACTGGTTTCCAGATGGCTAGTATGGACATTATGGGCCGAATGGATTCTTGGGCTGGGGGCTCAGTCACTCAAGCCTGTTGTGCTGGCAGCTCACTCACTCACGGCTGGTGGGCTGGCAGTTGACTCACGGCTATTCCTTGAAATTCCATTTCATGCAGGGTGCAAGGCCACCAAATTCAAGTGCAGTTTCGTACCACTTCAAGCAGGGTGCAAGGCCACCAAATTCAAGTGCAATTTCATACCATTTCAAGCAGGGTGCAAGGCCACTAAAGACAGCAAGTCGTGACCTCGCCCTCCTCCATCTTGCAGAGACTGAGCCACGCCCACACTTCTGGTTTTATAGTCCCCCCTCCCACCAGAAGGGGTGTAGCCTGCATGGCGTGATTGACAGGAGAGAGAATCTCAACATTTTTTAAACACTAATAACTCATTTATTTTTCATCAATGGGAAAAGTCCTCGGCACCTGATGAACGGAGCGGGACTCTGAGTAAGATGGCCCAAAATCACAGCCGTACGTGGTAGCGTTTCTTCTAAAATCAATATAAAGCGCAAACAGGAAGTGGTCAAGATTAGACTTTTAATTATATAGTAGGCAAGGCAACTTTAATTAGGCAAGGCAACTTTAATTAGGCAAGGTAACTTTAATTAGGCAAGGTAACTTTAATTGAGAAAATGCGGAAAAAAACCCTAAATAAAATAAATAAACTGATTGCTGAACCTGGCGTGGTGATGCAGTGAAAACAAAATTAACAGAAACAACACACATTACAGTGAGCAATCACGTGCAAAGTGGTAAGTTCAAATTGTCCAGTGTCCATGGTGCAGGATAGGAAAGCTGTGCTGGAAAACCAGAGGTTGCAGTGACAGCCTCTGACCTGAATGAGGCGCCGTTGCCGGTGGGCAGGTGTGGTGCAGGGCGTGGAGCCGCGGTGCAGGTGAGGTGAGGCCGGATCTGGTGCAGGGCCTGGAGCGGTGAGGCCCGGTGCAGTGTAGGGCCTGGAGCCGTGTCCGCGGTGAGAGGCCGGGGCCAGGTCCGTTGTCGGGAACGGGACTGCTCCAGGGGCCGTCGGGCGTGCGTCGGTGATGCTGTGGGCAGGAGGCTGCTATGCTCGCAGCTCCTGCAGCAGCTGGTGGGGCAGCGGCGGCTGGTACAACCTCTCCGCTCCGGTGGTCGGCTCCGGGCAGGTCTTGCGGGAGAGCTCGGCGGCCGTCACACAAGGCCTGGAGTGGTGTGGGGGTTGAATGCGGGGCCTGGTCCGTTGCCGGGAGCAGGAGAGTGGCGGCAGCCGCGGCTTCTCAGCTCCGGTGAGCAGCAGCTGGTGGGGAAGCGGCGGCATCCCAAATGTAGCGGCATACCTTACTGCAGGGCTGGGTTGGCGGCAGCGTAGTTCAGCAGGGCTGGTCAGTCGGCTGCAGACATCCAATCTCCCGAGGCTGCGTGCGTCAGGAGAAATCCAAATTTCAATTTGGGCAGTTGGGGGTCACCAATGCAGCGGCACCAAACGTGGTGAATAAGGCCAGACGTCAGGCAGGTTCAAACAATTGTGTATTCAGGTTCTACACGTTAGGTTGGTCCGCTAACTATATTATCATTGCTGCTGTAGCTGAGCGAGGTTGTTCTCTCGGGCTCAGCTACCTGTTGACTGCTAAGGTCTCGAGGTGAGATAGCCTTAAGTAGCAGGACACTCCCTCTAGCCCATGACGTCACGTGCCAGCCCTCGTGCCTACTGACGAGGGTTCGACCATAAGTGGTCTGTGTATAGGCTGACGCCACACAAGGCAACTTTAATTAGGCAAGATCTTTAATTAGGCAACACAGTTTTAGCATTTCCAAACCAAAGGCAACACAGCTTTAGCATTTCCAAACCAAAGGCAACACAGCTTTAGTATTTCCAAACCAAAGGCAACACAGCTTTAGCATTTCCAAACTATATTCAAACCACATTAAGGGCACTGACAGGTCAGTAAAACCACTCACAGTTTAGTAGAAGTATGTGTTCAGTGTTATTCACAGCTCAGACTGGGAGACGTGACCCTCTCGCTCCCCCATCTTGCAGAGACTGACTGAGGCACTCAACACTTCTGGGTTTTATAGTCCCTTCTGAAGGGGCGTGGCCTTCAGGAGAGAGAATCTCAACATTTGTGTTGACTCTTAATTTTTCATCGATGGGAAAAATCCTCTTGTCCTGCGCAGCGGAGGGGGACTGAGTAAGATGGCCAAAAATCACAGCCGTAAGTGGCAGCGTTTTTTCTAAAATCAATATACAGAACAACAGGAAGTGGTCAAGATCCGACTTTTAGTAATATAGATAGATAGATATTCATGTATATAATTCTGTAAAATCTTACTTTTTTTCATCGGGTGGCTGCCTCACCCACAGTCTGTCAGTCCCCTCTCTGTTTTTATTATTTAAAGTATGTTTTAAAGGTATGATTTAGTGTTTCCCGATGTGTTTTATGTGTGGGGTGGTGGGGGGGGGAATCGGGGGAAACCTTTTTCAGTCACTTACCTCGACGGAGATGCGATTTTTCTCCATGTCACATCTTTGTATTGTATTGTATTGTATTCAAATTTATTGTCATTGTCTCAGTTAGAGACAACAAAATGAATTTCCCTTACAGGCAGTATCATAAAAATAAAAATAAATAAATAATAATAAATAATAAAACATATTAAAAATAAAATAGAATTTTTTAAAAAGCACAAACACTGAAAGTCCACGACACAACATAACACAGTGGCACCAAGGTGAGGAAGGCACCATAGTCCAGCCAGCCTCCCCTCCGTTCTTCCCAGATGTTCACTCGTGGTCGAGGCCTTCCTAGCAACCGCAGTCGCCGCCCCGGGTGGCCCGATGTTCAGGCCCTCACGCCAGGCTGGTGGAACGCCGACGCCGAACCCCGACGGTGAACATCCTCCTCCTCAGCGGCCCGGACCTCCTGATCAGCCGCCTCCCGCAGCTTCCGAGTCCGCAGCTCCCGAGTCCGCAGCTCCCGAGTCCGCAGGCCGAGCCGGGCGGAGTCGCAGGACCCCGCGCTGTCCATCAGCGCCGCCCGCGTTGGGAGCCCGCAAACCGCAGCTCCATGATGTCGGTGCAGCAGGTCCAGCACTCCGGGCTCCAGACGGCGATCCCCGGTAAGGCATCGCCAGCCCCGCGATGTTACAGCGCTGTCCCGCCGCTGCTGGAGCTCTGGCCGATCCCGGCAGGAAAGGCCGCGCCAATCCAGTAGGTAGGCCGCTGGGTGGGGGGAGGGGGGGCGAGGACGCGACTCAAATAATAGTCGCGTCTTCACCAGGAAGCGGCTGAAGGACGGTATCCCCTGCACCGTACCCTCTTCCCCCACATAAAAACACAAAAAAACCACAAAAAAACACACTTTTACATAACTAAATAAACAAAAAAACAAAAAGATACCGGGCTGTAGGTGGAAGCTGCTGGCACCAGCACCACCGGAAGTACAATAAGCTCCGTCCCCCCCTGTGGCCTACAACGTGGAGTGGTGCAGCCTTTCCTCGAGACCGGCCCGGAGCTTCAAACCGATGGTGCGGCAGGGTCTTTTACATCGGGAGCTGAGATCCTTTGCCGAGGATCACCAGCGGAGCTTCGACCGTGGGGCCTATGGATTTTAACACCGTGAAGCCGCAGTCTCCGGTAAGAAGAAGCAGACTCGGGGGTTCCATGCCACGGAGTGTTCCGATCCATCCCAACGCCGGAGTTTCGATCATCCCGACGAGAGGGCTTGAACATCGGACGTTCGGCAGCGGCAAGTGTGGACGGTTCAAAGGCCCTGACCATGGGTGAACAGAGGAAGATGACTAAACTTTATTGCCTTCCATCACAGTGAGGAATGTGGATCCAGCTGTGGTGAATGTTTATGTTAAATGTTATTTTATGTGGTTGCGTGTATTGTTGCTTTTCACTTAGTATGGCTGTATGGTAACTCAAATTTCACTGTACCTTAGTTGGTTAAGTGACAATAACTTGAACTTGAACAATCCTACCTAAGTACATGAGTGTAATAGTCGATTATACCATGGCAGTGCACGAGTTGCCACGTTTCTGATGCCATTTTGTATCCTTAAAGTTCAATGTTCTTAAAAATGTAGAGTCTGAACTTGGCCTTAAAAGTCCAATGTTCTGGCAGTGGCACAGGGTCAGAGTTGCTGGGGTCGACCTGCCCTGGTGATGATATCAGTGTCCAGTCTAGTCTTTTAGAATGAAAATTTTTTTTTTTGCATCAGAATTTTATTTTGATATTAATGAAGATTGCATCACACCTTGACAAAAGCATACTTAGATAAAAACCTAGGGTGGCACAGTGACATAGCGGTAGAGTTGATGCCTTACAGCGCCAGTGTCCCAGGTTCGATCCTGACTACGGGCGCTGTCGTTACGGAGTTTGTACGCGCTCCCTGTGACCGCGTGGGCTTTCTCCGGGTGCTTCAGTTTCCTCCCACAGTCCAAAAATGTACAGGTTTGTAGGTTAATTAGCTTCTGTAAATTGTAAATTATCCCCAGTGTGCAGCATAATGCAAGTGTACGGGGTGATCGCTGGTGGGCGTGAACTGAGTGGCCGAAGAGCCTGTCTCCATGCAGCATCTAAAGTAAAGTTATATATCTAATTATTCACAAGTATGAAACAAGTTTTTTGGGAAAAAATAGATGGCATAAAGAAAACGTAGATGGCATAATAGGATAAAGGATTGTGGGGCAACGGGGAAGGTTAGAAATACAAACACAAGAAACTGCAGATGTTGGAATCTTGTGCAAAATACAGTGCTGGAGGAACTCAGTGGGTCAAGCCGCATCTGTGGTAGGGATGGATAGAAGGCCATCAGTCTGCTTGGAGTGAGGGGAAGAAAGTTGGAAAAAAAGAGGTAGGGGCTGGACAAAGCCTGGCAAGTGATAGGTGGCTTCAGGTGAGAGGGAGGGGAGTGGTTCATTGGCATGTGGTGTGAGTAAGTGCCAAAGGCGAAGGTGGATGGAGATAAAAGGGTGTCCGATTAGGAGAGAAATGGAGGAGTGAAATGTAAAGCCGGAGGCCGGGATATGGTTGGAAAGGGGTAAGAGGGAGGATGAAAGGGTAACTCGGGGATGGAAAATTAGTGTATGAAGATGGGGAAAGCAGCAGAGTGGCAAGGGTGTTGGGAGATGGGAGAAATGTGTGTAAGTTAGTGGGGGTGGGGGGGGGGGGGGGGTGAAAGGAAAGAGGAGCTGTAGGGATGTATTTCAAATCGAGAATTTTCACTTTTATCCCCTCTGTCCCCTTACACCCTTATCCCTCCCTCGTGCTTCACATTTCACTCTTCTCTCCTTATCATTACACCCTTTTGACTTCACCTTTAGCCTTTGTCACTTACTCCACCCATTTGGCAATCAAACCCCCCTCTGGCCTGTACCCACGTATCGCCACCCAGGCTTTGTGCCACCCCCACCTTTGCCAGCTTCCTCCACAACTCGCATCAATCTCAAATCCTTCCTGACATTTTTCTTCCCATTTAAATAGAATTTCTGAAACAAGTTATCAACATTCAAAAATAAATTTTACAAACAAAGGCCTCAGATAAATGGAAGGCATCAACGGAAGGAAAGATCCATGGCCTAGATATTTCGAGCTTGAGGATAATTACGTCAATGACATTCAATTTGTTATTTACAGGTCTTAAATATTGTGCTGGGTGATTGAAGAAATAGGGACACAAGGGTTGTTTATGAAAAGAAACTTTTTTTCATCAATAGAGGAGGCTGAATAAATGAATTTGATTCAGATTTAATTTGATTTATTGTCATGTTCACCAGTGCAATAAGATTCTTTGTTCACAGAGTAAATATTACAGGCACTACCTGACAACACGAGGGTTACTTTTCATGAACCTTTATGTAAGTCAGATTTTACGTAAGTAGGAATCGTCATCCCCATCGCGTGCCCTGAAAAAACTCACCTAGAGTATTAATTGTCACAGCAGTATCTGGCTGCAGTCTCTTGACTGCACTGGGGGCTGAGTACAAGTTTACACAAGTTGTCTATTGCGTCAGTCGGCGATTGTCTGTATAAATAGAGTAATGATAAATACAATGAGTGCAAATAAGCAGAACAATGCAAAATTGTAGTGCAATCTGGGGTAGTGCAAAAAAAAGTACAATAACGTAATAATAGAATAAGGTAAAATTAAGAGTTAAGAGCACCTCCAGGAATAGGGTGTAAAAGGATTGGTTCAGGTGTCTGATAGTAGTGGGGAGGAAGTTGTTCTTACATCTGAATGGCCGGGCTTTCAAGCTCTTGCATCTTTCTTCAGAAGTTGGAAGAGAGAAAAGGGATTGACCAGATCGGGAGGCATCCTTGACTCTGGAAGTGATGATTGTGTGATGGATTCAATTTTGGCAATGAATCAGTCCTATAGTCGCCCTAATGCTGCTTTTGAATGTGGCAGCATGATCCAAGTCTTTGATTGCAAGGTTAATAGAAATGCATTGTTGAGTTCCCCTGTATAACACAGTGCTGAAACTTAGGTTGTAGGAGAAATTCTTGCAGCTGTCAGCATTAAGCCAAGTAGGTGTGAATGTTTTTATGACTGTAATTGTGAAGATAGCTCTGAAATGTTTATACCACAATATATGTCGGAAATAGACACAAAATGCTGGAGTAACTCTGTGGGACAGGCAGCATCTCTGAATAGAAGGAATAGGTGACGTTTCGGGATGAGTTCCTTCTTCAGACTAAACGTGCGGGGTGTGGGAGTTACAGAAATAAGGAATATTAAGAGATCAAGAAATGCAGATTTGCACTGGGCCTCACTCTGACAACGGAGGAGGCCCAGGACAGAAAGATCAGTCTGGGAATGGGAGGGGGAGTTAAAGTATTTAGCAACTGGGTGATCAGGTAGGTTTAGGAGAACTGAGCGGTGGTGTTCAGCGAAAGGATCGTCAAGCCTGCGCTTGGTCTCGCCGATATATAGGAGTTCACACCTGGAACAGCAGATACAGTAGATGAGGTTGGAGGAGGTGCAAGTGAACCTCTGCCTCACCTGAAAAGACTTGGGGTCCTTGGATGGAGTCAAGGGAGGAGGTATAGGGAGAGGTGTTGCATCTCCTGCGGTTGCAGGGGAAGGTACCTGGGGCGGCGGTGGTTTGGGTGCGAAGGGACATTAACCAGGAAGATGTGGAGGGAACAGTCTCTGCGGAAAGGGGTGGAGATGGGCAGATGTGGTTAGTGGTGGGATCCTTCCTGTCCTGGGCCCCCTCCATTGTCAGAGTGTGGCCCAGTGCAAATTGGAGGAACATCACCTCATATTTTGCTTGGGTAGCTTACACCTCAGCGGTATGAATATTGACTTCTCTAACTTCAAGTAATCCTTGCTTTCCCTCTCTCTCCATCCCTCCCTTCCCAGTTCTCCCACCAGTCTGACTGTCCCTCTGATTACACTGTCTCTCTACTCTCTGCTTTGTTGTCACCTCCTAGCTAACAATGGTCTATTCTACATTTGTCTACATCTATTCTACAGATCTACATCTGTTTTGATCTCTTACACTTCCTTATCTCTGTAACTCCCTTTCCACTCACGCTCAGTCTGAAGAAGGGTCTCGACCCGAAACGTCACCCGTTCCTTCTATCCAGAGATGCTGCCTGTCCTGCTGAGTTACTGCAGCATTTTGTGTCTATCTTTGGTGTAAACCAGCATCTGCAGTTCCTTCCTACACAACATACAAGTCGGATTCTTCCAGACATAGGGGAGAATTGCGATTGAAAGAATGGGTGCTGCAAGATGAGAGTGAAGTGAGAGTGTTCCTTGAGAAGGACCTGACAGGCTGGTGAAGAGCAATGCGCTCAGGAATCATATACATTTTACAAGAGCGCACAGAAACCCTCAAGTCCAGTTTATTGTCAATGCACAAGTACGCTGAGGTTCAGGTACATTGGAAAATCTTGCTGCAGCATCATAGGCACATGGACTCAGAGAAACGCAAAAACAATTTATACATCAATTTCATAAACTTTCAAAAAGACTGCAAAAAATCAAGATATTAATTCATAAGGTAATTAGAAAAAAAACAAGTATTTAGTGGTGTAAGAGGTGGGCTGGTGTGTTCTCGTTATTGAGGTTGTCATGCACCAGGACTCATCCAGCTGCTCCTGACCAAAGGTTACCAGGGAGATCTCTGAATGATCATGAATACAATCAAAGTATCTCCTCTGGGAAGTGAAGGTCCATGTCAGTACCGCTTGTCCCCATGGTCTGAAGGAAACACGGATGAAGTCCCTTCTTGATTGTGTAGTTTGAGTGACCACCCTTGTGCAGTAGTGAGCTACAAATGTAGGATGATGGAGAAACCAACTTCCATGGCCCGTGTTGATGAAAATATTCACTGACACCTGAGTGAGAGAAAAGCAGCAACATTTTTGTTAACAGAGCCATGAGACAAAAGTCAAGACTCTGCGGCCTGTCAGCACCTTCTCCCTGAGTGATCCTTACAGTTGGTTTATATATATTTTATCAAACAATTGACTGGGTGAGGACCAGTCAATCCCACAGCAACTCCCTAGCCAATCAATCCCTGAGCAACTTCTCAGCGAATTAACCCTTAGCAGCCCCATAGCAACTTAATCACGTTGTTTTAGTCATTGCGGCTCAACCCTATCTATATTTTGGCTATTGCAGGTACTCAGCATCTGGCCTTGTGACTTGGCTATGCACAATTCACCGCTTGGAATTTAGCCAACAAAGTTAATGTTCAGTAAGAATGTTGCAGTGTCCACATAGTCAAGTATCTCTACATCATCTCAGGTTCCGAAATTTACTCCAACACCCAGAATAGTTAGGTAAGAATTGAGCATAGATACACAAAAACATGTATGTTAGCGGGAAACGGGTTTCAATTAAGGCCAAAAAAAAGGCAGTGCAAATATTGTCCTCTCTAATTGTACAGTTTATAAAGAAATTGGCTTAGAAAAACTTACTCCAGCATTTAGTGTCTATTTTCAGTATGAATCAGTATCTGCAGTTCCTTCCTACAAATCTTGGCTGATCTATCACCGTGTCATTTTCCTGCACTATCACCCTATCTCATCTTAAAGATCCAGAAATCTATTGGTTTCTATCTGAAATGCACTCGGTGACTGTCTCCACAGCTGCCTGGGGCAGAGAATTACAAAGATTCATCACACTCTGAAGGACAAAATGTCTCCCCTCTCAATCCGAAACAGCTCATTCCTTATTCTGAAACCGTGACAGCTGGTTCTGGTGCCAGACTCCTCAGCCAGGAGAAACATGCGTTCTGCAACCAGCCTGCCAAGCCCTGTATGAATTAGAGAGTACATTACTAATTTATAATACCTCGTATTTAAATCCTGCCATCCCTGGAACCAATCTGATGAATTTTAGTTGCATTTTCTCTGTGTCAGCTACACCCCATCTTACATTAATAGACACAAAAATTACACTGTACTCCAGGTGAGGTCACTCCGAGGAGCTATACCATTGCATTATTTTATACTGTTAATTCTAAATTCTCTTGTAATTTCGGCAGACATATTTTGTCTTTTTATAGGTTGGCACAGTGAGGCAGCTAGTGGAGCTACTGTCTCCCAACACTAGAGACCCATGTTCGATCCTCACCTTGGGTATTGTCTGAGTGGAGTTTGCACGTTCTCGCTGTGACCATGAAGGTTCCTCCAGGTACTCCAGTTTCCTCCGACACCCAAAAACGTGTGGGTTTGTAGGTTAATTGGGTTCTGTAAATTATGCCGAGCATGTAGGGAGTGGATGTGAAAGTGGGATAACATGGAACTAGTGGGGATGAGTGATCGATGGTGGCATGGACTTGTGGGCCGAAGGGCCTGTTTCCATGCCATTCTAAGTAAACTAAATATCCTCTGACATCCCTCTTCATCCTGACTATGGCTTGCATTTCCACGTAGTTGTGTGTCACTGGTCAACTTGTACATTTTATTTCATCCCCTCAACCAGATTACCGATACAGATTATGAATAGTTGGGACCCTGGCACCACTTCCTGTAGCACTCCATGAGTCGCAGACTCATATCTACAACTTGAGACCTTGTATATTTTTACAATTATAATGATGCTTGTATAATATCCCTTATTTTATGTTCACAATCTCTTGTGCAGAACCTTGTTGAGTCTTCTAAAAATCAAATTCATTGCACTTTATTATCTACATCTTAAAGAACTCCAAAAGATAGAGTGGCACAGTAGCGCAGTGGTAGAGTTGCTGCCTTACAGCGTCAGAGACCCGGGTTAGATCCTCACTACGGATGCTTGTCTGTACGGAGTTTGTTTATTCTCCCCATGACATGCGTGGGTTTTCTCCGGGATCTCCGGTTTCCTCCCACGCTGCAAAGATGTGCAGGTTTGTAGGTTAATTGGCTTGGTATAATTGTAAATTGTCCCTAGTGTGTCAGATTCAGATTCAGATTCAACTTTAATTGTCATTGTCAGTGTACAGTACAGAGACAACGAAATGCAGTTAGCATCTCCCTGGAAGAGTGACATAGAATATGATTTCAATAAATAAATCTATTTACATGCATACAGTCATAGTGTGTAGGATAGCGTTCATGTGCAGGTCTGGTTGGACTCGGTGGGCCAAAGGGTCTGTTTCTGCTCTGTATCTTCAACTAAACTAAACTAAATTTATCAAACATGATCTCCCTTTCATAAATTCATGTTGACTCTGTTCAATCACATTATCCTAGAATCACTGGTTTAATCTGTTAATTCTTTTCAGAGACATACAGCATTAAAACAGGTCTTTTGGCCCAACTCTTCTATGCCAACCTACATTCCTATCTATGCTAGTCCCATTTGCCTGTATTTAATCCATTTCCCACTAAATCTTTCCTATCCATGTACCTGTCCAAATGTCCTTTAAATGTTGTTACTGTACCTATAAAACTACACTATGAATTCAGTGAGACACAGCTAAAGACACAAAGAGTTATATAGCCACACAGCATGGAAACAAGCCCTTCAGCTCAACTTGCTCGTGTCGACCAAGCAGCCCCATCTAAACCAGTTCCACCTGCCTGTGTCTGGCCCCTACCCCTCTAAGCCTTTCTTATCCATATACCTGTCCAAATGTCTTTTAAATGTTGCTATGGTACCTGCCTCAACTACGTCCTCTGGTAACTCTTTCCAAATACCTACCACTGTGTGAAAAAGTTGCCCTTTACAGCGTGGAAACAGGCCCTTCGGCCCAACTAGCCCACACCGGCCAATATGTCCCACCTACACTCGTCTCACCTGACTCCATTTGGCTCATATCCTTCCAAACCTGTCCTTTCCACGTACTTGTCTAAATGCTTCTTAAATGTTGGGATAGTCCCAGCCTCAACTACCTCTTCTGGCAGTTTGTTCCATACACCCACCACACAATCTATTCCTCTGATGATTTTATACACCTCTATTTATCACCCCTCATTCTGCGCTCCAAGGAGTCCCAACCTCTCCCTATAGCTGAGACCCTCTGGTCCTGGTAACATAGAAACAGAGTGATACAGTGTGGAAAAAGGCCCTTCGGCCCAACTTACAAACACACCGGCCAACCAATTCCCAGCTACACTAATTCCATCTGCCCGTGTTTGGTCCAAATCCCTCCAAACCTGTCCTATCCATGTACCTGTCTGACTGTTTCTTAAATGTTGAGATAGTTCCAGCCTCAACTACCTCTTTTGGCAGTTTGTTCCATACACCCACCACCCTTTGTGTGAAAAGATTACCCCTGAGATTCCTTTTAAATCTTTTCCCCTTCACCTAAACCTATGTCCTCTGGTCCTTGTTCATCTACTCTGGGCAAGAAACTGTGTACCTACCCGATCTATTCCTCCCATGATTTTATACACCTCAATAAGATCATATCCGTAAATCTTCTCTGTGCCCTTTCCAGCTTGACAACATCTTTCCTATAATATGGTACCCAGAACTGAATACAATACTCTAAATGCGGCCTCGCCAATGTCTTATACAATTATAACTTGACATCACAACTTCTATAATCAATACCCCACTGATGAGGGCCAATGTGCCAATGGCCTTTTTGATCATCCTATCTACCTGTGACTCCGCCTTTAAGGAATCAAACACCTGTACTGTTAGATCCCACTGATCTACACCACTCCCCAGAGCCCGACCTTTCACTCTGTAGGTCCTGCCCATGTTAGACATCCAAAATGCAACACATTTCTCTGTATAAAATTCCATTGGCTTGGTATAAGTGTAAATTGTCCCTAGTGTGTGTAGGAAAGTGTTAATGTGCGGGTATCACTGGTCGGTGCGGACTTGGTGGGCCGAAGGGCCTGTTTCTGTGCTGTATCTCCAACATTTTTTTTTAACATTCCTCAAATGTTGAGGGCCTTGAGGATCAAGATCCTGCTGCAATTTTTGACAACTATCTTAATTATCTGCAAAACCACCCACTTTTGTATCATCTGCAAACTAGCTAATTGTACCATGTACGTTCTCATCCAAATCATTGATGTAGATTACAAACAGTAACGGGCCTCGCACCGAATCCTGAGGCACACCACTAGTCACAGCCCTCCAGTCTGAGAAGCAACCTTCCACCATCACCCTTCCATGGAGCCAATTTTCAATCCATTCAGCAAACTCTCCTTGGATCCCATACGATCTAACCTTCCAGAGCAGCCTACCATGTGGAACCTTGTCGAATGCTTTGCTGAAGTCTACAGCTCTGCCCTAGTCAACCCTTTTGGTCGCATCTGCAAAAAACTCAAATCAGATTCGTGAGACATGACCTCCCACGTACAAAACCATGCTGACTATCCCTAATCAGGCCTTGTCCATCTATGCCTGTATATCCTACCCCTCAGAATACTGTCTCGTAACTTTCAAACTGCAGATGTTAAGCTCACTGGCCTACATTTCCCAGCATTTCCCCTGCAGCTCTTCCTGAATAGAGGCACAGCATTTGCCACTCTCCAGTCTTCTGGCACCCCTCCTGTATTTAACGACCACTGGTAAATTTGGTTTTAGATTTGATTAAATGAAAACCATTTTGATGTTGGACTTGCCAAATATGAATATTTTAACGGTCTTCGGGGAACATGCATGGTTGCATGAGTCTGCACAAAAGACAACATTTGGTTCTTTGCGGACTAACAGCTGGGACCCGTCGCGCGGACGCAGCCGGGCGAGGACGGGGACGGAGACGGAGTGACGCAGGGACGTAGCCGTGTGAACCGGGAGGGCGGGGACGGAGTGACGCAGGGACGCAGCCTCGTGTGCCGGGCGGGGACGGAGTGACGCTGCCGGGCGAGGGCGAGGGCGTGAACGCAGGGACGCAGCCGCGTGAGCCGGCGGGCAGGGACGGGGTGACGCATGGACGCAGCCGGGCGAGGGCGGGAACGCAGGGACGCAGCCGCGTGAGCCGGCGGGCAGGCACGGAGTGACGCATGGACGCAGCCGGGCGAGGGCGGGGCCTCGACGTGGATGACGCGAGCGGCCGGAGGAAGGTTCTGGATTGGGCAGGCCGGCTGTGTGACGCGCCGGGCGCCGGGCGCTGTGGGTGGGGGAGGGGCGCGCAGGTTCAGTGTGAGCAGCGAGTGACGGGGCAGCAGCAGCAGAGCAGCCGGAACACGGGGCCGAACCACGTCCGCCGCACGGTCACTAAACCCAGCGCGCACGTCGAGGAGGAAGGCTGATCGGCCATGGCATCGGGAGTAGAGTGAGTGTGCACCGGGGTCGGGTGGATGTGCCGGGGAGGCGATGTTTGTTCCCCACCCCCCTCCTCCTGTCGTTCAAGGCCGGTAGGCCTCAGGCTCGTACACTGCAGTGTTGAGGGAGAGGCCGGGCCGTCCAATTTCACTGTGTCATTCGGGCCTAGGTGCCAGCGCCGCCCACTCTGCGCTCCGCTGGGCCCGGCCGCCCGCCCGTTTCCCCGTGCCCGGAGCGCCGGCTCTGAGGGAGGCAGGGGGGAGGCGGTCACGTCGGGCCGCATCCACCGGGATGACGAGGGTTTTTTTTTAGTCAGGGCCTAGTTCCCGGGGCCTCGAGGTGTTTCCTCGGTCGCTGCTCGACATCTCGCAGGGATCGTGATCAGTGGACTCTAAATGATTTTTTTTTTTAAACCACATTTTCCAAATCCCATGCCGGTGTTTGCCCGGTCATATATCTAATATTTCGCTGCTCTTGACGCCTGACATTTAAAAATGTCACATGCACTGGTGGACGGAAATAATTAGAACGGAAAGATTGGAAAATAACAATTGATTTCAGTTTCGGTTTTATTGGGAATCTACTCCCGTAGTTCCTCTTAAATAGCCACGACACCGTGATTTTATACGTACGAAATTATGTAAAGGAAATAGGTGTGACAAATTGTATATTTACACATGTATGTAAATTATTTTTGGTCGTATCAGTATCATTTAAAAAGGAAGGCTGTAGATGTTTCATATTATGAGCTAAATGTTCTGTTGTCCATTCAGCAATTGTATGTTTCTCAATACATAGAAGGAAATTGAGGACACCAGACAGATAATTGTGGCACCCCATATTTATCGAGGAAATCTCCACCAACTTTTCTAATGTTGCATGTTTAAGCTCGTGTTGAGATTGTCTACTATGTGGGTATGCATATCTTACACCCAGTTGGCTTCCCAAATAGTGGCGATGATCATATTATGGTAATCTTAGTTCTTTTGCAAAGTTTATTTATTCACGGTCATTTCAGTGAATAATTCCACCCAAATGTACTATACCTAGATTTAAAAACTCTATGTGCCATGCTAATCATATAATAGTTTGCAAAGCTTTCCAAAATAGAATTTCCCATAGTCTCCTTAAACAAAGAAATTAAAGGTATCGCACTACTTTTTCTGGACGACTTGTCCGTCACATTATTTCCTTCTATATGCTGAAACAACACCTTAGCATAAATTAATCAAATTGATTATTTTCTTCAAACTTTCCTGAGTAACATTGAGTTGAATTCTAAAATTATCATTTGAATTAGATAAACCTCTTTCAAAATCACTGAATTGGCCAATAACTATTGCAATTAAAACCAGAAATGCTGAGTAAGTCATTCTGGGTGTTTCCAGCATTTTCAGTATTTATTTCAGGTTTCTAGTGTAGGCAATTTTTGGTTTTAATTACTTGAGGTTTGGCTGCAACAAATGGAAATAGCTTTCATGTTTCTCCCTTTGTTCAATTTTATGCTATTCATTTATTTTAAATAAGTAATAATGAAAGGTTGTCAAATCATTTTCATGCAGTCATTATTCCATCAGTTGTTATGAATCGAGGGTGAATGACTGCAAGATTAAAACAGCATCCTAGTTTTGAGTGTCAAATATTTGTAGCATTTTTAATTTTGCAGAACTGGAACAATTTTTTACCATTATCCTCAAGTTGTCTCTTTTGATAGAGTATGGCTCACGAAGGTGCTGTGCCTCTAATCTAAAGCCTGCATTACCCTGGAATAGTATTTGGTTCAATTTATGGTATCATATACATTTCTCCAATATAGAATTGCTTAATTATTTTATTCAAGATCATGTTTGGCACCTTGCAACCAACTCAAAAAGACAAATATCCACTCTTCATAATTCTGTTTCTGATTCCCTACCATGAGTAAAAAATAAATTGATGGAGGATTGCGCTGGGATGGGCAATATGAATGCAAGGTGATGGAAAGTAGTGAGAAAGGTATATGCACAGTGGAGGGAGAGAAGGGATGAGGGTTTATTACTTGAAAGCACAATATGAAGTACTTTTCTTCCAGTTTGTGTGTGACCTCACTCGGGCAATGCAGACCAAAGAGAGGAAGGAGAGTGAAAATGTATAAACCATCAGTCCTTGGTGGGCAGAGCGCTAGTATTCAGCGAATCGGTCACCTTGTCTGATATAAAGGTAGTCTCTCCCATTCTTGTCATTAGTGACTTCTGTCAAAACAATGCCTGTATTTTGAAAGTTCCTGTCATTGTTATCAGCAGCAGGAAAAATTGAAAAAGTGCAGCGGCTCCCAAGGGCCGGGCTATTCCTCTATCGATCCCCTCGGCACGGGAAATGAACTAGTCTGGGGGTGGCCCTTAGTTACAGGGATAAAGGACAGGGGTTTAGGTGCGAATGTTCTCTTGCAGACCCGACTGGACAAGACAACAGCGAATAAAATAACACCCGAAACACCTGGCTCCTCGCCTTCATTTCGGGCTTATCGCCGGACCACAAAAAACCCCGACGCTCCATTGGTGTCATGATGGAGTCAAAAGACGGAGCCGTCCGTCCGCCTCACAGGCCGACCGGGCCCTGTCTCTCGACGCGGTCTCCGTCAAATTATCTACGTTCTGGACTGCCTGGCCTCGCGTCTGGTTTCAGCAGGCGGAGGCCCAATTTCAGCTGCGGGGCATTACGGTGGATGACACCCGCTATTTCTTCCTGGTGGGAGCCCTCGACCAGGACACGGCCGGAGAAATCACTGAGTTTCTCGCAGACCCCACGGCCTTAAACATAGAAAATAGGTGCAGGAGTAGGCCATTCGGCCCCTCGAGCCTGCACCGCCATTCAATATGATCATGGCTGATCATCCAACTCGGTATCCTGTTCCCAACTAAGGAGCTCCTGCTCCAGATTTACGGGCTGCCAGGTTCCTTCATATGGAGGGCCTAGGCGACCGGCGGCCATCAAGCCTCCTTAACGAGATGGTCGCGCTCCTGGATGGGCACACGCAGTGCCTAATTTTTGAATACACTTACCTGCATCTGCTGCCTGCTGATATCCGCCTGCAGCTCACCAACGCCTCATTTGCTGACACCAGGGCCCTCAGCAGGCACGCTGACCAGCTGTGGATGGCGCGCCGGGATGACGTCAGCGCGCTGGCCGTCACTCCGGCAGCGCCCAATTTCCTCTGGTTGGACGGTGGAACTGTGGAGGGAGTGACAGCTGCGCCCCGGAGACCCGTACGATCGCCCCCCCCCCGCAGCCGTGGCTGGTACCGCACCTGCAGTCCCGCATCAACTGGCTCCAAGCGCCACTGGCGCTGGGGTGCTGCAGCACGACAATGCCACCAGCCATGCACGTTCCCAGGAATTGCCGGGACCGGCTGCCAATAGTCCCCGCGGCGGCCGGCCAGATTCACCGCCTCTACGCCTGGGATCGGCACTCCGGGGGTCGCTTCCTTGTGGATACCGGGGCGGAGCTGAGCGTCTTGCCCCCTTCGCTGGAGGACATTCGTTCCGCTAAGCGGGGGCCCGTCCTCACCGCGGCTAATGGCAGCCCCTTCCATACGTATGGGGTTTGCACGGTCCAGATCGTTTTTGGTTCCTGTCATTTCTCGTGGAGGTTTACCATCGCCAATGTCTCCCAGCCGTTGCTCGGTGTGGACTTCCTCCGGGATCACTCCCTCCTCGTGGACGTCAGACGGCAGCGCTTGATCCACACCGCCACGATGGAGCCAATTGCGCTGCGCCTGGATGAGCCGATTGCACGTTTCCTGTCCTTGGATTCCTATTTTGCTCGGTTCATGTGGCACGGTCTGTGCAAGCAGGTTGGCCACTGGGCCCGCACCTGCATTCCGTGCCAGATGGCAAAAATCCAGCGCCACGTTCGGGCGCCCCTCCAGGAGTTCGGTCTACCGCGCCGGCGGTTCGACCACCTCCACGTGGACATTGTGGGGCCTCCCGCCGTCCCGGGGCATCACCCGCCTCCTCACGGTGGTGAGCCGCTTCACGCGGTGGCTGGAGGACATATCACTGGCCGATACCTCGACAGCTACATGCGCTCGGGCGAGGTCCGTGCTCTGGATCGCTCGCTTTGGGGTGCCGGTGGACATTTCCTCGGACCAGGGGCCACAGTTCACCTCCGAGCTGTGGTCGGCCATGGCTCACCTGTTGGGTGTGCGGTTGCACCACACCATGGCCTATCACCCGCAGGCAAATGGCCTGGTGGAGAGGTTCCACCAGCAGCTCAAGGCAGCGCTGAAGGCGCGACTCTCTGGCCCGGACTACATGCTCGTGCCGACGTCCCACAATGGGACATTCCGCCCGCACGTGCCATCCGCCCTCCGGCACTGCCCCAATGTTTTCCTGCACCATGACGCCCACCGGACGCCGCTCCAGAGGCCGAATGATGGCCCATTCCGAGTGCTGGAGAACGGACAAACAACCTTTGTGTTGGACATGGGGGGCCGGCCAGAGGCCATGTCGATTGACTGGTTAAAGCCGGCACATTTGGACATTGACCAGCCGGTGCTGGTTGCTCAGCCTCGGCCGCGAGGTCGCTCCTCCTTCGCGGCTCTCCTGCGCCTCTGTCGGCCGACTTCCATATCCGGTCTGGTTGTATGCCCGCAGGCGCGTTTCGTGCCTCCTGTTCTGCGGGGGGGGTGGGGGGGGGGATCCTGTGGCGCCTCCCAAGGGCCGGGCTATTCCTCTATCGAACCCATTGGCACGGGAATGAACTAGTCCGGGGGCAGCCCTTAGCTACAGGTATAAAGGGCAGGGGTTTAGGCGCAATTGTTCTCTTGCAGACCTGACTGGACAAGAGAACAACAGCGAATAAAATACCTCCCGAAACACCTGGCTCCTCGCCTTCATTTCGGGCTTATCGTCGCGCCACAAAAGCATATTTTCTAATGAGTGAGTAATTGCAGAAGGATCCGATTTCCTCGCGTATGTATCACAAAACTCAGAGTGCTGTTACAAGATGGAGAATAAGGTTTTTTCTAACGGGGGATTGAATACAGAAGTAGGGAGATTATGTTTCAGCAACGTAGGGCATCACAAGAGATTAACTAGAATGATACCTGGATTTGGAAGAATGTTTTATGAAATAAGATGCGACGGCTAAGAGGTCTTAATGTGGTGGATTTGATTCCTCTTGTTGGAAATTCTCGACTAGATTTAAAAACAAGTGGTTGTCTATCTGAGAGAAATTGCGTTTCTGAACGTTTTGATTCTTTGGAACCAAATGTGGTGGAAGAGGTGTCTTCCATCCGGTAGGCGGCGCGACTCTCGTCTGCAGCGGCCTCTGCAGTCCGTCTGCGTTTTTATTATTTTATGTCTATGTTTTTATGTAGTTTTTGTTATTTTTTGTTGGGGTATGTGTGTGGGGGGGTTGGGGGTAACTTTTAAATCTCTCCCTGCACGGGAGACCCGACCTTTTCTTTGTCGGGTCTCCGTTGTCGTTGGAGCTGCAACGAGGAGCGGCCTCCAACAGGTAGACCGGGGGCTCTGGTGCCGACTACTCACCTCACCGTCGCGGAGCTGGCTGAGTCCAGAGCGGGTGGAGCTGTGGTGGACGCTGCTGCGACCCGACCCCCGGAGATTCGGTGGCTGCAACTGCGGGTTTGGCGGACAGTGACACCGGGAGCCCGCGGGTCCCTGGAGGGAGACCGCTTTTCGGGGCTTCCGCAGCGGCGACTTCTCCCGCCCGAGTTGCGGGGTTGAAGAGCTCCTGGAGCGGGGCCTTACAGCACCGCCCCGCGCGGCTTGGAATGGCGGCGGGTCTCTGCGAGCGCACGCCGGGGGCTCTAACACCAAGACCCGGTGCGCGACCTTGCATCACGCGGCGTGGCTTTAATGGCCACGGGACAATCGCCATCGCCCGCTGGGGGCTTTGACTTTGACTCTGACATCGGGGGGGGGAGAGTGCAGTGGAGAGAGAAGTTTTTTTGGCCTTCCATCACAGCAATGTGATGGATGTTTATGTAAATTATGTTGTGTCTTGGGTCTATTTGTTTGTAATGTATGGCTGCAGAAACGGCATTTCGTTTGGACCTCGAGGGGTCCAAATGACAATAAATTGAATTGTATTGTATTGTATTGTAATAAACTTTTGAAGATAAGGAAGTGAAAATTGTCACGGGATAAACAGTAATGCATAATGAGGGTATAATTTGTTCATCCACGATGTTGATCATTTAAAAGAGCAGTCTTCAGGGTCCTACTGCTGATTTCATTGTATGTCTTCCAGTGATCCCTTTTTGATTATGTTTAGGTTTATTGTCACGTGCATTGAGGAACAGTGGAAAGCTTTGTTTTGCATGCTATCCAAATAAATTAGATACTATACATAGATACAATCAAGCCAAACTCAAGTACAACACATAAAGCAAAAGGAAAAGCGTATGTACCAAATTCAACCCCTATAATGCACGAAAACTCTTTCTGTTACCAACACCCAGTTTTAATCACTTCATTTCACTATTAATTACTTTCCCGTCTGTGATCAGTTGTAAGGCATTTATAGAATTTGCTTTCTTGATCTCTTTCCTCTTTAAGACCCACCTCTGACCAGCCAACCTTTCGGTAATCTGTTCTAATATCTAATTATGTAATGTGGAGTCAAATTATATTAAAGTTGTTAAAGTGAAGAACCAGAGTGGAAAAACAAGTTGCTGGGGAATTCAGATTTGAACAGCCGGGAGAGTGGGCGGAGAGGAACCGGGTGGGGGAGGTGGAGCAAAAGGAGGAATGAATAATCAATATTTCAGTTTGAGACACTCCCTCTGGACTAATCCTGATGCAAGGTCTTCACCTGAAATTTAAACAATTCCATTACTCCACCCTGACTCAGTTCTTTTTTGCTTCAGATTCCAGTCTTGAGTTCAAATTAGATTTTACTTGGAGTATTGGAGAAAGGATTAGGGACTCTATTTTTCAGGAGAATCCAGGGGCATGGAGAACTTTATTTTTTGGATTATCTTTGGTTTTAGTTTAGTTTAGAGATACAGCGTGGAGACAGGCACTTCGGCCCACCGAGTCCACACCGACCAGCGATCCCTGCACATGAACACTATCCTATACAGACTAGGGACAATTTACCCAACATCAAGCCAATTAACCTACATACGTGTACTTCTTTGGGGTGTGGGAGGAAATCAAACATCTCGGTGAAAACCCACGAGGTCACGGGGAGAAGGTACCAACTCTGTACAGACAACACCCATAGTTGGGATCGAACCCGGATCTCTGGCGCTGTAAGGTAGCAAGTACCACTGCGCCACCAGGTTCGGGTTTTTTTTGTGTCGGGGGGGGGGGGGGGGAATATGGACAAAATGTGTAGGAAAGAACTGCAGATGCTGGTTTAATCGAAGATAGGCACAAAATGCTGGAGTAACTCGGTGGGACAGGCAGCATCTCTGGAGAGATGGAATGGGTGACGTTTCTGGTGGAGACCCTTCTTGGGGACAAATTTGATTGCTGAACTGGGATGGGCCAAATACTGCCTGCATTATAAGTATAAATTGATGAAAGATATAGGAACCATTGTAATTATAGTGGATGAAGATTAAGTTGATATATATAATTTGACACAGCTATACATTTAAATTCTAAATATGGCCTGGAGATATGCTGAATCTTGTACATTTCAATGCGATTAGCTTGGACACATCAGTGGTAAAGGCAGTTCAGTTCATTAATGTATTTGTGAACTTCTGAAGCAATTCTCACAAATACCATTTGATTGTATAGGTAATGCAGTTGATTCTGTTATCGCTGTTTTGCTCAGGTAAAATGTGCAATTATTTGGGATGTGCAACAAAAACTGTCATCACTGAGCTGAAATGTTAAAGCATAATGGGGGGTGGAGGTGGGCAGGGGGAAGAGGTCAGGAACTGATTTGGCCACAAAAGAGTAACAAATTTCATTAAAACACCAGTTATACATTTTTGTCCTGGATCCCCCACTGCTTAAATATCTGTCGTCTGTTGGGGTGGTCTGGCTTCTGCACTTTTTGATGATGGTTGTGAAATGAGAATGTTGCCTCGCTAGTATGGGTCTTTGATGACATTGTTTTGAGCCAGTACATCGTATGGATCCCTTTGGTAGAGAGGTCAGTTCCTGTGGTAGTGTCTACCACTCTCTGTAATCTCCTTCCTTGGTGTGTAAGTTGCTGAACCAAGTCAATACGTCCTCCATCTGTCACCTATCCACAGATTTTCATTCTCCCTCCTTTACTATGACTTGTTATTATATGTTATTCATCCTACCCGTTCTTACATAGGAGTTTAAGAACCTTAGCTTTATCAGACAGACAGGTTATTTTGATTTTGTGACATCTTTATTAACGTTGCATATGGAAATTATTTACACAGGTTTATTTTAAAGTGGAGATTGATAGGGGTTTGTTATTAGAAACAAAAATCATTCTTCATGCTTGGTTCAATCAACATTTTTCTGAGCAATTTTTCATCCATAGCTTGAAAGGAAATGAGACAAAATAGAAATTGAAACATGGGAAGAGAGAAAATGTTGTAAATAGCAGGATATGCCATGCTTGTGAAGAGAAATGGACAGTATTTCACATTTATCTGGTGAGAAATTAAACTTAACTGGAAATGTAAAATTACTTGCATTGTTGAATTTGGGCTGGAATGTACTTAGCTAAAAATCGAGGTACTGTTCCTCATACTTTTATTGCATTTCTTTTTGATAGTGGCATGGTGAATTAAAATGACAGCAGCTGAAACTCAGGGTTGCTCCTCCCAACCTAATGGGGGTAATCAGCAAAGGGGTTTGTTTCATACCCCTTATTAAAGACATTGGTGCAAAGGCTTCATGTGAAACTGCCATCATTTACCTTTCCTAACTCAAATGCTTTTGAGGACTTCCTTACACAAATGTGTGAATGCACAAGTCTTAAACTGCCACACAGCATTGTGGTTCTGACTACTTAAAATTTGGATACTTCCTGGAGCCTGAGCAACTATTGGAATTAGTGGAATTTCTGATTAGAAAGCTCATTGTGGGCCGAGCATCGAAAATGTGTCTAGAATTTAACTTTCGTGACCCATGTCTAGTAAGCTCTTAAAATTTGGCACAGATTTAGATAAAATATAATTGAGAAGGAATTCATAACTCGTCAGTGCCAAAAGTTGCATGCTAATTAATTAAGCTAATTAGAAAATTAGATCAAAAAGTAAGCGCCATCTAGTGTTCAATGCTCATATTACTCTATTGTCGATGTAAGGCTTGTGATGTGAGGCAAAAACTCCGTGCTGTGGTCTAATTAAACCATATTATTATACCATATATATATGTATGTATATATGTGTGTGGGTGTGTGTGTATATATTTGTATACACGCACACTTGTGAATATGACTTTAGTTATATATAATCTATCTAATATATAAAACTGTGTGCCTGTCGCCTGCCGTCCGTCCGGCTGCCTTTCTTCCTTTTGATTCGTTTCCATCGTGTGATGTCACAATGCCCAATGCTCGCAGATGTCCAATCACAATGCCCAATGCTCGCAGATGTCCAATCGGAATGGATCCATTTACATGGACGGCTGCCGGCTGCATTTCTTCCTTTGATTCACTGCAACTCTGAAACCAGACGCAGAATCGCCGACATCTTTTCCATTTCGGTAGAGATTTCACTTTTCTTTCTAAATATCCGCTCTTCATTACATTTCGTCGTGTTTAAGTACACGTTTTTAATCAAATCCTTCTTCCCCCCCCCAATATTTCAAAAATAAACTGGCTTCTCACCCATAGAAGCAGCAACAGCCCCAGCCCCTGGTGAACGTTCCATCGTGTGATGTCACAATGCCCAATGCTCACAGATGTCCAATCGGAATGGATCCATTTACATATGCCTTTGCAGGAGCCCCAGCCCCTGGTGAACGTTCCATTGTGTGATGTCACAATGCCCAATGTTCACATATGTCCAATCGGAACTTAAGAGGGAGTTAGATGTGGCCCTTGTGGCTAAAGGGATCAGGGGGTATGGAGAGAAGGCAGGTACAGGATACTGAGTTGGATGATCAGCCATGATCATATTGAATGGTGGTGCAGGCTCAAAGGGCCGAATGGCCTACTCCTGCACTTAATTTCTACGTTTCCTTCTCTTCACCTCTCTCCCTCTCCCACCCATCCCTCTCTCCCCCACCCCCCTTCCCTCTCTCCCCCACCCCCTTCCCTCTCTTCCCCTTCCCCTTATCCCTCTGTCCGTCTTCCATCACTCCCCCTACCCCTCTCCTCCTCCCTCCCCACTCTTCCACTTCTCTCCCCCCACCCCCTCCACTCTCCCTCCCCACTCTTTCCCCTCTCTCCCCCCACCCCTCTCCCTCTTCCCCTCCCTCCCCATCCCCCCCTCCCCCACATCTCTCTCCCCATCCCCCCCTCTCACCCCCTACCCCGCTCTCCTTTCTCTCCCAAATCTGTCCCGTTTCCTCCTCCTCCCTCCCCTCTTCTCACCCCCCCTCCCCCCACCTGTGTGTTTGGGGGGTGGTTAATGTGAGTGTGATGCCGCAGCCCCCCCCCCCCCCCCCCCCCCCCCCAATATTTCAAAAAATACTGGCTTCTCGCCCATAGAATCAGCCCCAGCCCCAGCCCCTGATGAACGTTCCATCGTGTGATGTCACAATGCCCAATGCTCAAAGACATTGTTGCCATAGAGGGAGTACAGAGAAGGTTCACCAGACTGATTCCTGGGATGTCAGGACTTTCATATGAATAAAGACTGGATAGACTCAGCTTGTACTCGCTAGGTTTTAGAAGATTGAGGGGGTATCTTATAGACTTACAAAATTCTTAAGGGGTTGGACAGGCTAGATGCAGGAAGATTGTTCCAGATGTTGGGGAAGTCCAGAACAAGGGGTCACAGTTTAAGGATAAGGGGTAAATCTTTTAGGACCGAGATGAGAAAAACATTTTTCACACAGAGAGTGGTGAATCTCTGGAATTCATTGGCACAGAAGGTAGTTGAGGCCAGTTCATTGGCTATATTTAAGAGGGAGTTAGATCTGGCCCTTGTGGCTAAAGGGATCAGGAGGTATGGAGAGAAGGCAGGTACAGGATACTGAGTTGGATGATCAGCCATGATCATATTGAATGGTGGTGCAGGCTCGTAGGACCGAATGGCCTACTCCTGCACTTAATTTCTATGTTTCCCTCTCTTCACCCCTCTCCCTCTCCCACCCATCCCTCTCTCCCCCACCCCACTTCCCTCTCTACCCCACCCCCTTCTCTCTCTCCCCCCCCACCCCCTTCCCCCTCTCCCCCCCCGCCCCCTTCCCCCATACTGCTCTGTCCCTCTTCCACCACTCCCCCTACCCCTCCCTCCCCACTCTTCCACTTCTCTCCCCTTACCCCACCCCTCTTCCTCCCCCACCCCTCTCTCTTCCCTTCCCTTCCCCTCTCTCTCCCACCCCTTCCCCTACCCCTCTGTTCCTCTTCCACCACTCCCCCGTCCCTCTTCCACCACTCCCCGTCCCTCTTCCACCACTCCCGCTACCCCTCTACCCCTCCCTCCCCACTCCTCTCCCCCTCTCCCTCTCCTCATCCCTCCCCCACCCCCCTTCCCTCTCTCCCCCACCCCCTTCCCTCTCTACCCCACCCCCTTCCCCCTACCCCTCTGTCCCTCTTCCATCACTCCCCCTACCCCTCTCCTCCTCCCTCCCCACTCTTCCTCTTCTCTCCCCCCTTCCCCCTCCTCTCTCCCCACTCCTTCCCCTCTCTCCCCCACCCCTCTCCCCCTCCCTCCATCCTCCCCTCCCCCACGTCTCTCTCCCCATTCCCCTCTCTCACCTCCTACCCCGCTCTCCTTTCCCTCCCAAATCTGTCCCGTTTCCTCCTCCTCCTCTCCCCTCCCCCCACCAGTGTGTTTGGGGGGTGGTTAATGTGAGTGTGATTCCGCAGCCCCCTTCCCCCCCGCAAACGCCGTTAGGGAAACAGACCCAACGGGTCTGCACTTGGTCTAGTTATTATATAAAACTCTGACTGCCGCCGTCCGTCCGTCCGGCTGCCTTTCTGCCTTTTGATTCGTTCCATCGTGTGATGTCACAATGCCCAATGCTCGCAGATGTCGAATCGGAATGAAGGTTGAAGGTTGAAGGTTGAATTTATTGTCACATACACCTAGGTGTAGTGAAATTCTTTTTGCCAATGCAGCACATAAAAAAGAATACAAACATAGCAATAATAAATAGCTTCAACATAAAAACATCCCCCCACAATGGTTCCCACTATGGGGGAAGGCACAAAGTCCAGTCCCATCCCCAATGTTCACCCATAGTCGGGCCTATTGAGGCCTCCACAGTTGCCTTCACGGAGGCCCGATGTTCCAGGCCGTCCTCGCCGGGTGATGGTGTTCCGGCGTCGGGAGAGTCCTCTCGGCGGCTTGGGAACCCTGGAACGGCCGCCTCCCTACTCGAGACCGTGGCTTCCGGAGCCGACAAGGCCGCGCCGAATGGAGCTCAACTGGCGATCTCGTCGCGAGATCCCAGGCTCCCGATGTAATGGATCAATTTACATATGCTTTTGCACCAGCCCCAGCCCCTGGTGAACGTTCCATCGTGTGATGTCACAATGCCCAATGCCCAAAAACAATCTTGCCATAGAGGGAGTACAGAGAAGGTTCACCAGACTGATTCCTGGGATGTCAGGACTTTCATATGAAGAAAGACTGGATAGACTCGGTTTGTACTCGCTAGAATTTAGAAGATTGAGGGGTGATCTTATAGAATCTTATGTTTCTATGTTTCCCTCTCCTCACCCCTCTCCCTCCCACCCATCCCTCTCTCCCCCACCCCCCTTCACACTCTACCCCACCCCCTTCCCTCTCCCCCCGCCCCCTTCCCCATATCCCTCTGTCCCTCTTCCACCACTCCCCCTACCCCCTCACTCCCCACTCTTCCACTTCACTCCCCCCTTCCCCCTCCACTCCCCCCTTCCCCCTCCACTCTCCCTCCCCACTCTTTCCCCTCTCTCCCCCACCCCTCTCTCCCTCCCTCCTCCCATCCCTCCCCTCCCACACATCTCTCTCCCCATCCCCCTCTCTCACCCCCTACCCCGCTCTCCCTTCCCTCCCAAATCTGTCCCGTTTTCCTCCTCTCCCTCCCCACTCTTTCCCCTCTCTCCCCCACCCCTCTTCCCCCACCCCGTCTGCACTTGGTCTAGTATTATATAAAAATAATATAATGAATATAATTGTGAGTTTGTATGTTGAGCGAGACTGCCGCAGAGGTCCCGGGTTTCACCGGCTCCTGAACCTGCCTAATTAATGGGTGAGGGCAGATCCTGTGCATTCCCCCGTTTACTGAACACTGCTGACTACCAGTGTGCAGAGTGGGGGTCACGGCCATAGTGGGATTGGGGCAGTGCCAGGCTGGGGGAAGGCTAAGGCATCTTCCACTGAGAGGAAAATGCCTAACCCTAACTCACCACCCCCTTCCAGAGCTGCCCACGGCTGGAGTTAGAGCCGCTTTGGGACCAGCTGTGGGCTCAGCGCGTCCATCTAGGCCAGCATTCCCTTCCGGATCATCATGCTGATGATGGTGGGGAGCAGCACTGCCTTGCACGCCGCCCGAACCGCCTTTAGCACCCCTATAGCGCTGACTCAGTCAGTCCGCCCGCTCGCCTACCGACAGCCCGACCGACGTCTCGCAGTACTTACAGGCGGGCCGACAGCACGACCGATCCCTCACAGCACCCACCGGCTGGCCGACAGCCTGACCGACGTCTCGCAGTACTTACTGGCGGGCCGACAGCCTGACACCTCGCAGTACCCGGTGGGCCGACAGCCCGACCGACTGACTGACCCTAACCCTAAACCTAGCTCTACATTTTTATTTAACAGTTCACATCACAACTTTACAAAGATAAATCAGTTATAAAATAAAATTATCAGCAAGGTTAGCATTACCTTTATTCCTTCAAAACTGTGCTATTGCTTTGATGTTATTAGGAGGCAGCCATGCTCGCTGCCTCGCTGGCATGAAACAAAGCGCGTGATTGGTCAATTAGCGTCCGACTCAATGTCAAACGTGCTTTGATTGGACAATTACTACTCGGACAATTGGAGGTTTTTCTCATTTTTAAAACATTTGCAGGTTTTGTTCTTGACGAGTTTCAGGTATGATTTCTATAATATTTTAACACAGTTATAAATTCAGGTAGATACGTGATTTGGGTCACAAAATGAACCGTAAAAGCACCTCGGCCCACGGTCTATTGTGGGTTTGAAGTTTGATCTGACTTCTGGGTCTAAGCTGACGCTATTGTAACTCAATTGTAATTATGAATTGTCTTTCTGCTGAATGATAAGCATGTAACAAAAGCTTTTCACTGTCTAGAAAAAGAGGGGATTCTGGGATTTTTTCCCATCCTCAATTCTATTCTATTCCCGTGTATGGCCGAATAAGTTTTATTTCTTTAATACTGTTCTGAAATTGGTGCGGAAATTTATTGAATACTAGACTAAGTGGGAGTTCACACGGGAGGGCTGGTCCCCCGACGCAATATTCCCCCTCTCCACCAATTCCAATATTGGTGGCCAGTGGGGGGCTTTCTGGAGTGCTGGTATGGGTTCTTGGGGTGGCAGCTCAGTCCCTCAAGCTTGATCTGCTGGCAGCTCACTCATGGCTGGTGGGCTGGCAGTTGACATAACTATTCCTTGAAATTCCATTTCAGGCAGGGTGCAAGGCCACCAAATTCAAGTGCAGTTTCATACCACTTCAAGCAGGATGCAAGGCCGCCAAATTCAAGTGCAGTTTCATTCCACTTCAAGCAGGGTGCAAGGCCACCAAATTCAAATGCAGCTTCATACCATTTCATGCAGGGTGAAACCACCATAAAACCACACGAAACACCAAACTCACAGTTCAATAGACATTTAGTGTGTTCAGTTGATTCACAGCTCAGACAGTCATGACCTCTCCCTCCCCCATCATGCAGAGACTGAGCCACACCCACACTTCCGGGTTTTATACCCTCTCCCACCGGAAAAGGTGTGGCTTTCATGTCGTGATTGACAGGAGAGAGATTCTCGACATTTTTTAAACACTAATAACACTTTTATTTTTCATTGATGGGAAGAATTCTCTGCACCTGCTCAGCGGAGGGGGGACTGAGTAAGATGGCCAAAAATCACAGCCGTAAGTGGTAGCGTTTTATCTAAAATCAATATACAGTGCAAACAGGAAGTAAGTGTACTTGCAGTAGTTGCTTTTAACTTCAAGCCAAAGCACCCAAGCCGCCATTTGCAGTAAGTGGTGCCTTTCAACTTCAAGCCAAAGCACTCAAGCCACCATTTGCAGTAAGTAGTGCCTTTCAACATCAAGCCAAATTACCCAAGCCACCATTTGCAGTAAGTAGTGCCTTTCAACTTCGTGCCACCATTTGCAGTAAGTAGTGCCTTTCAACTTCAAGCCAAAGCACCCAAGCCACCATTTGCAGTTAGTGCCTTTCAACTTCAAGCAAAAGCACCCAAGCCACCATTTGCAGTAAGTAGTGCCTTTCAACCTCAAGCCAAAGCACCCAAGCCACCATTTGCAGTAAGTAGTGCCTTTCAACTTAAAGCCAAAGCACCCAAGCCACCATTTGCAGTAAGTAGTGCCTTTCAACTTAAAGCCAAAGCACCCAAGCCACCATTTGCAGTAAGTAGTACCTTTCAACTTCAAGCCAAAGCACCCAAGCCACCATTTGCAGTAAGTAGTGCCTTTCAACTTCAAGGCAACTGCACTTGAATTCGGTGGCCTTGCACCCTGCTTGAAGTGGTAGGAAACTGCACTTGAATTTGTGGAGGGCATTTAAAGACTGCATGGATGAACTACAACAATTGTTCATCCCAGTTTGGCAAAAAAATAAATCAGGGAAGGTAGTGCATCCGTGGATAACAAGGGAAATCAGGGATAGTATCAAAACAAAAGATGAAGCGTACAAATTAGCCAGGAAAAGCAGCCTACCTGAGGACTGGGGGAAATTCAGAGTCCAGCAGAGGAGGACAAAGGGCTTAATTAGGAAAGGGAAAATAGATTATGAAAGAAAACTGGCAGGGAACATAAAAACGGACTGCAAAAGCTTTTATAGATATGTGAAGAGAAAAAGATTAGTTAAAACAAATGTAGGTCCCTTGCAGTCAGAAACGGGTGAATTGATCATGGGGAACAAGGACATGGCAGACCAATTGAATAACTACTTTGGTTCTGTCTTCACTAAGGAAGACATAAATAATCTGCCGGAAATAGCAGGGGACCGGGGGTCAAATGAGATGGAGGAACTGAGTGAAATCCAGGTTAGCCGGGAAGTGGTGTTGGGTAAATTGAATGCATTAAAGGCCGATAAATCCCCAGGGCCAGATAGGCTGCATCCCAGAGTACTTAAGGAAGTAGCCCCAGAAATAGTGGATGCATTAGTGATAATTTTTCAAAACTCTTTAGATTCTGGAGTAGTTCCTGAGGATTGGAGGGTAGCTAATGTAACCCCACTTTTTAAAAAGGGACGAAGAGAGAAAATGGGGAATTACAGACCAGTTAGTCTAACGTCGGTAGTGGGGAAACTGCTAGAATCAGTTATTAAGGATGGGATAGCAGCACATTTGGAAAGTGGTGAAATCATTGGACAAAGTCAGCATGGATTTATGAAAGGTAAAACATATCTGACGAATCTTATAGAATTTTTCGAGGATGTAACTAGTAGAGTGGATAAGGGAGAACCAGTGGATGTGTTATATCTGGACTTTCAGAAGGCTTTCGACAAGGTCCCACATAAGAGATTAGTATACAAACTTAAAGCACACTGTATTGGGGGTTCAGTATTGATGTGGATAGAGAACTGGCTGGCAGACAGGAAGCAAAGAGTAGGAGTAAACGGGTCCTTTTCACAATGGCAGGCAGTGACTAGTGGGGTACCGCAAGGCTCAGTGCTGGGACCCCAGCTATTTACGATATACTAGACCAAGTGCAGACCCGTTGGGTCTGTTCCCCCATCGTGCGGTTGTGGGGGGGGGAGGCGGCATGCAGCGTCACACACACTAACTATGGTCGTCCCCCCCGCACTCACACTAATTACCCCCCTTGATATTATATTAATATTATTAATTTGCTCCTTTTACCCCATAACCACCCTATCTACTGACGCATAGCCCCCAATTTGCAGTCACATCTAGAGAGGGGGGGGGGGGGGGCGGGGTTAGAGAGTGAGGGCAGAGAGAGAAGGGGCAGAGACAGAGAGAGAGACAGGGACACAGAGGGGCAAGAGGGATGGGGGGTGGAGAGGAGGAGAAGAGAGGGTGGGTGAGGGGGGAAAGGTGGGGGAGAAGGGGAGGAGCGAGAGAGGGGGTGCTGATAGGTGGGGAGGAGGGTAGGGGTGTGGAGGGGAGGGGAGAGGGTGTGCTGAGGGGGGTGAGGGGAGGGGGAGAGGTGGGGAGCAGGGAGGGTGGAGGGAAGGGGGTAGGGGTGTGGAGGGAAGGGGGTAGGGGTGTGGAGGAGAGGAGAGGGGGGAGGGGAGGGGGGAAGAGGAGAAAGGAGGAGGGGGGGAGGGGGAGAGAGAGGAGAGGGGGCGCCTTTTTACTTCAACCCAAACAACCATTTGCAGGCAGTGCTTTTTTCCTCAAACTAACCATATTTTCGTTTTCAAACCACATTATGGGTACTCACAGCTGTGGAGACATTTGTTCAGTGTTATTCAGAGCTCTGATTGAGGCACACCACTTGCAGAGACTGATTGAGGCACACCACTTGCAGAGTGATTGAGGCACACCACTTCCTGGTTTTATAGTCCCTCCCCCTCCCTCCAGCGGGGGCAGCAGAGAGAATGGGGAATTTTGTAAAAACATTAATATCTCTGTCATTTTTCATCGACGGGAAAAATCCTCGGCACACATGCGGCGGAGGGGGGCTCTGAGCGAGGTGGCCAAAAATGACGGCCGTAGGTGGCGGCGTTCTCTCGGAGATCGCAGCACAGAAGGCCAAAAGCGGTCAAGAACAGAGATTTAGTAATATAGATATTAATGATTTGGACGAGGGAATTGAATGCAACATCTCCAAGTTTGTGGATGACACGAAGCTGGGGGGCAATGTTAGCTGTGTGGAGGATGCTAGGAGGCTGCAAGGTGACTTGGGATAGGCTGGGTGAGTGGGCAGATGCATGGCAGATGCAGTATAATGTGGATAAATGTGAGGTTATCCACTTTGGTGGCAAAAACAGGAAAGTAGACTACTATCTGAATGGTGGCCGATTAGGAAAGGGGAGATGCAACGAGACCTGGGTGTCATGGTACACCCGTCATTAAAAGTAGGCATGCATGTGCAGCAGGCAGTGAAGAAGACGAATGGTATGTTAGCATTCATAGCAAAAGGATTTGAGTACAGGAGCAAGGAGGTTCTACTGCAGTTGTACAGGGTCTTGGTGAGACCACACCTGGAGTATTGCGTACAGTTTTGGTCTCCTAATCTGTGGAAGGACATTCTTGCCAGACTGATTCACTGGGATGTCAGGACTTTCATATGAAGAAAGACTGGATAGACTCAGTTTGTATTCGCTAGAATTTAGAAGATTGAGGGGGGATCTTATAGAAACTTACAAAATTCTTAAGGGGTTGGACAGGCTAGATGCAGGAAGATTGTTCCTGATGTTGGGGAAGACCAGAATAAGGGGTCACAGTTTAAGGATAAGGGGGAAATCTTTTAGGACCGAGATGAGGAAAACTTTTTTCACACAGAGAGTGGTGAATCTCTGGAATTCTCTGCCACAGAAAGTAGTTGAGGCCAGTTCATTGGCTATATTTAAGAGGGAGTTGGATGTGGCCCTTGTGGCTAAAGGGATCAGAGGGTATGGAGAGAAGGCAGGTACGGGATACTGAGTTGGATGATCATATCGAATGGCGGTGCAGGCTCAAAGGGCTGAATGGCCTACTCCTGCGCCTATTTTCTATGTTTCTAAGCAAAGCACCCAAGCTACCATTTGCAGTAAGTAGTGCCTTTCAACCTCAAGCCAAAGCACCCAAGCCACCATTTGCAGTAAGTAGTGCCTTTCAACTTAAAGCCAAAGCACCCAAGCCACCATTTGCAGTAAGTAGTGCTTCAACTTCTAGCCAAAGCTCCCAAGCCACCATTTGCAGTAAGTAGTGCCTTTCAACTTCAAGCCAAAGCTCCCAAGCCACCATTTGCAGTAAGAAGTGCCTTTCAACTTCAAGCCAAAGCACCCAAGCCACCATTTGCAGCAAGTAGTGCCTTTCAACTTCAAGCCAAAGCACCCAAACAACCATTTGCAGGCAGCGCCTTTTTACTTCAAACAAACCATATTTTCATTTTCAAACCACATTAAGGGGACTCACAGTTGTGTAGACATTTGTTCAGTGTTATTCAGAGCTCAGAGAGACGTTATCCTTGGCTTCATCCATCTTGCAGAGACTGAGTTAGGCACACCACTGCCTGGTTTTATAGTCCCTCCCCCTCCCTCCAGCAGGGGCAGCAGAGAGAATGGCAGATTTTTAAAAAACATTAATATCTCTCCGATTTGTCATCGATGGGAAAAATCCTCCGCACCCGTAAGGCGGAGGGGGGCTCTGAGCGACGTGGCCAAAAATGACGGCCGTAGGTGGCGGCGTTCTGTCGGAAATTGCAGCACAGTGGGCCAAAAGCGGTCAAGATAAGAGTTTTAGTAATATAGATTGGCCAAATAAATATAAACATTTTATTTTCAGATTGTGTAATATGTTACTGATCCATTTGGTGGGTAAAAATATTGCCATCTGTCCTACTATAGATCTTGGTAATCTGCCACATATATGTTGGGAAATCTGAGGCTAACATTATGTATTTACCAGAAATTGAATTTTGCTGACCCTCTCATTCTGCTATCTTTCCAGGAAAAAAAACTTTTGTTCTGGGCATTTTCCGTCTTGCATGCCATAATTTTCTAACTAAGTATCCAGCATTAGCTTGTGACGTCAATTTATTTTTGCCAACTATGTAGGAGAATATGCTAGAAATTTTGTTTGAAAACTGCATGTGTCTGCACATCTGGACGCCCGCAGCGACGGCTGCGGAGGGTTGAGGTCCCGACCACGGGGGGAAATGGAGGAGGACTGGCCAATTTTTGTGCCTTCCACCACAGTGATGAATGCTGTGGTGGATGTTAAATTTTTAGTGTGTTTTTGTGTGTTCTTTTTCATTGTACCGCTGCTGGCAAATTCATTTCACTTACTCTTTATATGCAATGTGACGAATAAAACTGGTTGTTGTTGTTGATATTAATTACTGCTTGCTGCATTGGAGTCGTCTCTTGAGGTCATAGTACTAAAGTGGAGACTACAATACAATACAACACAATTTATTTGTCATTTGGACCCCGTTGAGGTCCAAACGAAATGTCGTTTCCGCAGCCATACACACAAAACGAAAAAGACCCGAGACACAACACAATTCACACATACATCCATCACTGCGCTGTGATGGAAGGCAAAAAAACTTATCTCTCCCCTGCACTCCCCCCCCGATGTCAGAGTCAAAGTCAAAGCCCCCGGCGGGCGATGGTGATTGTCCCGCGGCCATTAAAGCCACGCCGGGTGATGCAAGGTCGCACACCGGGTCTTGGTGTTAGAGCCCCGGCGGGCGCTCGCAAAGTCCCGCAGCCATTCCAAGCCGCGCGGGGCGATGGTAAGTACCCGCTCCAGGCGCTCTTCAACCCCGTAACTCGGCGGGAGAAGTCGCCGCCCCGGAAGCCCCGAAAAGCGGTCCCCCCACCAGGGACCCGCGGGCTCCCGGTGTTGCTGTCCGCCAGACCCGCAGTTGCAGCCTCCGAATCTCCAGGGGTCGGGTCGCTGCAGCGCACCACCACAGCTCCACCCGCTCCAGACTCGGCCAGCCCCGCGATGGTGAGTAGTCCGCAGCTCCGCAACTGGAGCCCCAGGTCGTTCCTGCTGGAGGCCGCTCCACGTTGCCCAGCCCCAACGACAACGGAGACCCGACAAAGAAAAGGTCGGGTCTCCCGTGCAGGGGAAAGATTTTAAAGTTCCCACCCCCACCCCCCTACACACATACCCCGACAAAAAAAAATAATAAAAACTACATAGAAACGAGACAAAAATAATAAAAAGACAGACGGACTGCAGAGGCCGCTGCTGACGAAAGTCGCGCCGCCCACCACTAGTGGGTTTGTAAAGTATTCGTCAGATAAAATTGTTTATATAATGTTCCATCTATCCTTTTTGTTGTTTGGAAAGTATCAAATATGTTGAAAAATAGTATCCTGGTTAAAAAAGGCTTCATCCTTATTTTTCTTTACTGTGTTTACAACTTTACTGATCTGGGTGTATTCTTTATTTAATGAGCCTGAAATACTATCTGCATGCATGCCTGTGTTACGAAGGGGTCGTGTTCCTAGAAAATGATCCATATTTTTATTTTCACTAGTACAAAACTGTGTCAACTGCATGTGAAAAAAATTGTTAATTTACTTTTATTCCATGTAATTCCTGGTAATTTGCATATCACTTGTACCTTAATTGGTACACGTGACAATAAAAGACCTTTGAAACCCTGTTAGTGATTTTCCATTACCGAAAGCTGTAACTTGGGGATCGCCTGTAAATACACTGGAGGAAAGACTATTACCGATATCTGAAGTTATCATTTCTAATGAGAGACAATGGAGAATGATAACATTTTTGGAATAACCTTTTGTCAAATGCATATAATGACGACTATTGACAAACACTAAACTGTATCTTGATTCACAGTATCTTAAAGCTGTATTCATTATTCAGTTCAGTATATTAGTAGCAAAGTTAATAATGCCATTTATAATTTCTTCCTTGATGTTCTTTAGAAATTTCCAATGTATTTAGTTGGAAGCCTTTCAATTGTTGATCTTAAATGCTAATATAATTGAATGTATCGTGAAATTTAAGCAGTGGAATCCAGCATGAAATACTTCATGGTGTCGGGACAATAACCTCTCCCTCAATATCAGCAAGGTGAAGGAGCTGACGACTTCAGGAAGTATGGTGCAGTACATATTCTCGCCAACATCAATGGTGTGGAAGTGGAAATGGTTGAGAGCTTCAAGTACTTGGCATTACTACTAACATTGATCTGTCGCAGACCAACCACATTGGAATGCTATGTGCTCTGTTTCACAGAGATATGGCCCAAACTCAGTTCTCTCTTCCAAAGCCAGTGATTGAAGAGTGCAGTCTTAGTGGTGAGGACTGCACAGAGCTGGTCAGGGCAGGCAGAGAAATTACTGCAGGGTTTCAGTCAGTAGAGTGAGCGATGTTCAATGACTCAGCAATGGAACTGAACGAGTGCATGGCGTTTGTTACCGACTTCAGATGGAAGTGTGCAGTGGAGTGCGTTTCCACCAGACCCATCTGAGTGTTTCAGCAAATTTGATGTGCCACCAGTGACTCTTACAACTTCTACAGGTGCACCATTGAAAGCATGCTGTTGGGATGCATCACAGCTTGGTTTGAGAACAGTTCTGTCCAAGATCGTAAGAAATTACAGAGTTGTAGGTGTAGCCCAGTCTGTCACACAGACCAGACTTTCTACCATTGACTCCACTTCATGCTTCCTTGGAAAGGGTGACAACATAATCAAAGACTTGTCCCACTTGTCATTTCTCTTTCTCCCTGCTCTGATCCAGCAGAAAGTACAGAAGCTTGAAAGCGTGCACCACCAGACAGAGAATAGCTTCTTCCCCTCCATATTCAGGCTTCTGAGCGGTTCTTCCATGAGCTGGGGTACTGTCCATGTCACCTCTACCCCACTGAGGACACTGGACTTTGTGTATGGATCTACAATGCGCCACAATACTGCAAACTCGTCTAACTGACTCCATGTTCCCCTTTACTCTATCATTAAGCTTGAGTTTGATTTGATTGTATTTATGTATGATATATCTGATCTGGTTGGATTGCATATAAAACGAGCTTTTCACTGTACCTTGGCACACATGACAATAATAAATAATAAATCTAAACTTTTTTATTTTGTAGGGCTAAATCTGATGATTTATCAACTGCTATTCTGAAGCAGAAGCATAGACCTAATCGATTAATTGTTGATGAAGCAATTAATGAAGACAACAGTGTGGTTTCGCTGTCTCAGGTATGCTAATAATTATGCAGTAGGCTAAGATGCAAAACTAACACCTCTCTTCCCCCCATGTTCCCCATATTTGCTGAGTGCTGAAATGGTGTTTCAAAGGAACTTCATAATATTTAATGTAAAGGGTTGTTCATTATTCGTGACCTCAACTGTTTTACTAGCTAATATCATTTTGGAAATTTGAATTTCTAGCGCTCTGCTTTTTATTTTGGATTTCAACATCTGCATTTTTCATTTACTGTTAATTTAATGTGCAGCAGTGGCAAACTTGGCCATTTCAATTTGTTTAGGTCCACCTTCTCTTCAGTGTATTAGATCACACTGCTTTTATGGAGCAAATAAAATATATTTTTTGCATGAAATAAAAAAATTACAGTAGCTTGAGCTTTTGTGCTACTGTTTTGTATAGCAAACCAAATTAAATCGTGCATTGAGGTGGGTGGACGAGTGGGTCTTTTTCACGGTCAATTTTGTCCAGAAATTTAAATGTCGAATAAGGTTCATATTTTGATAGTTGGCTATTGTATAATGCGGAAGTGAACTTTGTTTGTGGAATTTTATTGGCAGCGCTCACTTGCATGACAACATTATATTTTACCCAGACTATCACAGATTATGGTAATAATCTTGGTCTTGGACTGATTTTAAAAGTGCCCAATAACTAACACAACTAAATGTTTTAAACCCTTCAAATTTTTGTTTGATATTTTGACTCCAAGCAGAGAACTTCATCTTGGTGTCTGCTGCTATCAATGCTCCTGCTATGAAGTTTTGGTTCCCAGAGATGCTTGTAATCTACTTTAAATTGTTGTTGAGATACATAGATCTGTCACAAAATCAGCAGGTTTTCTTAAAGAATGATTGCCACAGTTCCCTTTGATTAAATAACATTTGATGCATCCTTTTTTAACCACGAGAAGTCTGTTGGCAATTGTATGCAGGCTATCCAAGGTAACAAATGGTTTCTGTTTTTACAGATGTCCATAAGTCAATTTCTTTAATTTGGAAAATACTAACAAATCACCATAGTGACCAAACTGCCACAATGTTGTAACAAATGGTAAAAGCATGAGATTGATAAGAAAAATTAAGTGGACAGAGAAAGGAAATGAACTAACAAACACACCCCCTTTTCCCCCTGTTTCCTGTTGCTCACTTAGATACACGCCTATTTCTCCCACATTCCTGCCAATTATTCTCCTTCATCATATACCCCTTCATCTGGCTTCACATTTCAAGCCATCCACGGAAAGCAACTGGTCCAGATAGTGTCCCTGACCGCATCCTCAGGATCAATGTGGATCAGCTGGCAGAGATATTTGCAGAAATCTTTAGCTTCTCTCTCCTCCGTTCTGAAGTCCCAACCTTCTTCAAGAAGACCACCAGTGCCAAAGAAAAGTAAGGTGGAGTGTCTAATGAGTACCACCATGTGGCTCTTGACATCCACAATCATGAAGTACTTGGAGAGACTGGTGAAGGCGCACATTAACTCCAGCATCCCAGCAAGCCATGATCCACTGCAGCATGGTTATCATTGCAACGTGTCCACTGCAGGTGGCGTCTGTCGAGCCCTAAACTAATCTCTGGAATACCTAGACAAGGACCTCCTACATTAGACTTCTATTTATACACTACAGCTCTGCCTTCAACACCTTAATCCTATCCAAGCTCATTCCAAACTCGTGGATCGGGGAATCTGCACCCCTTCCTCTGCCATTGTATCTTCGACTTTCTGACCCACAGATCGCAATCGGTGAGGATACCCGATGACAACCCCTCGCAATAATTCTTAACATCGTAGCCAAGCAAAGATGAATTCTCAGTCCCCTACTATACTCATGGCTGCATGGCCAAAATTTGGTTATAGCTCCATCTGCAAGTTTGCAGAATGCATCATTGTAGTTGGCTGAATCACAAACCGTGATTAGACTGGGAGCAGGAAGGAGGTAGAGAAGTTAGTAACGAGGTGTTGGGGCGATAACCTTTCCCTCAATGTCAGCAAGACGAAGGCACTAGTTTCTTTGTTTTGGGAAGAATGGTGGAGTACATGGCCCAATCAGCAAGTGGAAATAGTTGAGATCTTCAAGCTCCTTACCGTTAATATTACCAATGCTCTATTGTGGATCAAGCACATTGAAGCGACAGCCATGAAGGTCCGCTGACCTCCTTGGGTGACTAAGGAAATTGGGCATGTCCCCAATGACTCTTACAAACTTCTACAAATGCACCATTGAAAGCATATTGTTCGGTTGCATCACAGCTCAGTTTGGGAACAAATCTGCCCAAGACTGCAATAAATTGCAGAGTATTATAGATGTAACCCAGATGGACCAGACTCCCCATCGTTGACTCCATGTAGACTTCATGCTGCCTCGGAAAAGTATCTAACATAATTAAAGACTTGTCCCTCCCATCTGGCAAAAGGCACAGGTACTTGAAAGCATACACCGCCAGACTTGGGAACAACTTCTTACCCTCTGTTATCAAGGTTATGAACGGCTCCTCTATAATCTAGGCACTGTCCAAGTCACCTCTACCCTATTGCAGACATTGAACTTTGTCATTGGAACTGTTGCACTACAATGCTGAGAACTAGATTCCGCACTCTATCTTCCCCTTTGCTCAACCTATTGTACTTGAGTTTGAATTGATTACATGTATGTTTGGTATCTGATCAGATAACTTGGAAAACAAAACTTTTCACTACCTCAGTACACGTGACGAGAATAAACCTAATGTGTTTATCTCACCGCATTTTGTCCTTTTATTTCCTGCTTTTGTCCACCCATCTCCCAATCAAACCACCCGTGCCTATATCGACCTATCACTTACCAGGCTTTGTCCCACCCCTATCTCTCTTCCAGCTCTCACGCCCAATCAATCAACACCCATCCACGTTCTCCAGAGACGTTGCCTGACCTGCCAATTTTCTCCAGCACTGTCTCTTTCTAAGGAAACTCATTCTGCCATTTGTGGAAACATACACGTATGTTTTGCCTGGATAGGATGCAAAACAATGTTTTATTGCGATATATACCAACAATTTATATTTTTGTACTCATGTCAATGACAAACCAATATGAACACATATATTGGTATACCAATGTATGTTGGCATTTTAATTTAACAATATATATCGTGGGAGCTCGTTTGTACATAGTGGTGTCCTTCGGTCAGGCGTTCACAGACATTCAGGGGACAGCCTGTATTATCTGTCATGTGGCTATGCTGCAATTGTGCAAAATGATCTTTCAGTGCCTTTTGGGATGTTTGAGACAAACAATTCAAACTCTGATGTCCTAACAGCTAATCGCAGACTTGGTGACATTCCAGAATGCTAACATGGACATAGGACTGAAGATCAAAGTGATTATGACCTATGCCACAACATCTTTTGGCAACAATTTTTTTTCTCCTGGTTTTGTTTGCATCTAAAAGAGTATTCCACAAACTAACCTATTCATGTGCTTTTGTATTTGCATAACATACACCACAAAGCCAATATTTGTACTCATGCAAATTACCCGTTCCAAGGTCTGCATACTGAAAGTGATCCATTGTTCCTATTTTTATGAAACTAGTGCGGATGAAATGAGCAAATTGCCCATGGAAAATACCTATCTAAGATTGCTAATGAGATATTGTACCCATCCTGATGAGATTATTTGTGTTTGTGTTCAGAAATCGTTCTTCAGTTTCTTCACTTTAGTGAAGACTTATTGATTGTAAGTAATCTTATCATGCATCTTGCCTGGAAAGTGATTATGTGTGAAACATGATATGTCTAGTTTGTCTGCGCACATTTATGCCTTTCTTTCATGTAAATGGCTCAAATGTCATAGTTATGAAGACAATAAATTTGAGTGAGTAAGATGAAACCAAGTAAAAGCATAGGATGACGTTTGATTAGCAGGAATAAAAATCCCCATTGGGAAGTGAAACAGCGAATCAAGAACGTCAAGTCAAACACCGTTTAGAGTTATAGTCATACAGCACATAAACAGCCCCTTTGACCCAAGCTTGCCAAATGCCTCACCAACCCTTTCTCTCTGTCATCACTTTAAGTGAATTATGTATTATATATCTCTATTCTACAACATTATCCAGGGCCTACCATTTACTGCGCAAGTCCTGTCCCAGTTTAACTTGCTGAAATGCAGCACTTTACACTTGCCCACGTTGAGTTCCAGCTGCCATTCCTTGGTTCCCTTTCCTCAGTGGATTTAGATCCTGTTGTATGTCCACCATACCACCAATACCAACTTTGGTGTCATCAGCAAGTTTGCTTGCCATGAAAACAACACTGCTATCCAAATTGTTAATACAGATAACAAACAACAGTGGACTCAGCAGGAGTCCCTGGCAAAAAAAAAAATCCTAGACACACATGTATTGCCCCATCCATGCCCTTGGCACTATGGTATTCCCTGTCAATAGTAGGGAAGTTGAAATTACCTTCTATTACAATATTATTATACTTGCAACTACCTGTGATCTAACTACATTTGCTGCTCTACTTCCTGCAAACTATTGTGGAGCCTGTAATGCAGTTCCATTAAAGTGATACCCCTTATTTCAAAGTGCCACCCATGAAGCCTAAGTGGACTATCATCTCAAAGTACTGCCATGATGCTCTCCCTAATGAAAAACGAACTTCCACTTCTATCATCCCTGTAGTATCTATAACCTGCAAAGTTAAGCTGCCAGTCTCTTGTTTTTTTTAATGCAGACTAACGCCATGCATTTTGAAAATTATTTTGACCCGTTTTGGGTTGTCGTTTATGTGTGTGAGAAAAGCACAAAAACTTGACTTGATTTTGCACCTTTATTTTCCTTTTCCGTTTAACTTGAATCGTTTCAATTAAAAATTGCATCAGAATGCATTGAATAACAGCATGAGACATTTGACTGTCAATTGTCCATTAAAGTACTTTTCATTTATCTGACATACCGCTGACATTTGTTAAAATAGGTTTCCAAAACTCTTATATAACATTAGGCAGTTGTAAATCTGCTGGAGATTTTGTGCATAAATCTTCCAGAGGAAAAAGAAATAGGAAAGGTGATTCAATACACATTCAGTGGTCTAACTGAAAAACAAGCAAGAAGTTCATTAAATATTTAAAGCAGGACATGCTTTAGAATGAAGATAGACACAAAAAGCTAGAGTAACTAGGCAGCATCTCTGGTGAGAAGGAATGGGTGACGTTTCGGGTCGAGACCCTTCTTCAGTCCTAGTTATAAAAGCCGCATATTGCAAATTTCTTGACATCAAGGAAAATGGAATGAATACATTATCCTAAAAATGACCTGGAATTTCTCCAAAAAGTGAGTACTTTGTTCAGTTTTTTGATGCTAGTAGGATCAGAAGACTTGCTTGATTTAACAACCTTCTTGTCTACCGCAACTGTGTTCCATCTCCCTCTGAACCTTGGCTGATGGTATATAGTAACTAGTCAGTTTTGCTCCGTGTCACATTAAGTGGATGTCGTTTGGTTGCTGTTTGACTCCTGCTCCTTGGCATGAAAACATTATTGCTCATATAAGCAGTTTAACTTTCCAAGCTACTGCACTGCTCTGTCAACATTGTGCCCGTTCATTGTCCAGCCTGAAAGTCTTGACCCCAGGTATGCCAGAGGTTGCCATTTGAGAATGAAAACAACCTACAATTTCATACCCCTGAGGATATAGCAAAACAGTAACGTCAATTTTATTTTGTTTTGATATTTCCAGGGAATTGTATGCGGCATGTTGTATGAGAAATGCTACATTTATTGGGAATTTGTTTTGTAACTCATTACAGAAATATTTTTTAATTATGTATTAAGAGTCCAACTATTGTGCCTGTGGCAACTACAGAAAAAATCCTCTTGCAGCAACATAACCTCCAACTTGCTCATGCAATTTTGTGTTGTCAGCTAAATGGTTTAACATTTTATTTTGCATTGGATGCTATCATTACTTAATGAGTGAAAATCTATAAATTTAACAGGCGAAGATGGATGAGCTTCAGCTCTTCAGAGGGGATACAGTGTTGCTCAAAGGAAAAAAGAGAAGAGAGACGGTTTGTATTGTTCTATCCGATGATACGTGCTCGGATGAAAAGGTTCGCATGAACAGGGTTGTGCGCAACAACTTGAGAGTTAGACTGGGTGACATTGTGAGGTGAGTGTATTGGAGAAAGGTGAAGCGCAACTTAGTGTGATAAGTCTGCCGACAAGGGAGGTGCCTTTGTAGTCGGCCGTGCTGACCTCCACTGTGCTGAGGCCAGATGCCAGCTCTTGCCACACCACATCACACCTACCCCTTGACCATGACCCCACAGACGACCACCAGGCTATCATCTCCTAGAATGTCTCTGATTTCATCACCTCTTGCAATCTGCCTTCCCTAGCCCTGCACTGCCCACTTCTACCTCCTCCGAAAAATCCACATAGAACTGCCCTGGCAGACCCAAGGTCTCTGCCTGCTCCTGCCCAACTGAAATCCCTATTCTCCACCAGGAAGCTACCAAGGCCCACCATTTCTCCCTTGAACAGAGACCCAATCAATTTCCCTCTACTAACATTCTCCAGTACCTGATGGAACTTGCCCTCACCCTCAATAACTTCTCTTTCGACTTTTCACTTTCTCCATGCTAAAGGTACAGCCATGGGCACTCGCATTGGCCCCAGCTAAGCCTATCTCTTTGTTGGTTATGTCGAACAGTCTTTGTTCCAGGTGTACACGGGCCCTATTCCCCAACTCTCCCAAGATGAGGCATTCCATACGAGGACATCTGAGATGTCCTCACACTCTAATGCATGTGGTTTCCCCCCCCGACTGTCATCGATGGAACTCTCAGACACAACAAGTTCCACTTTGCCGAACACATACGCTAGGTCTGCCATGGCCTACTGGATCTCCTGGTTGCTCACTACATAAACTCCTCTTCCCATTCCCACACTGACCTTTCTGTCCTGGGCCTCATCCATTGCCAGAGTGAGGCTACACGCAATTTGGAGGAACTGCACCTCATCTTTTGCTTGGGTAGCTCACAACCCAACAGTTAATTCTCTGATTTTAAGTAACTTATATGAACACTCCCTCTCTGCAGTTCATTTTTATTACAACTTAGTGTGATTTTTGAAAGGATATTTTTTGAAAAATGTTCACTCTTATTCTTCAGCATTCAACCATGCCCGGATGTAAAGTATGGCAAACGAATCCACGTACTTCCCATTGATGACACGGTTGAGGGGATTACTGGAAACTTATTTGAGGTCTATCTCAAACCATATTTCCTGGAAGCTTATAGACCAATAAGGAAAGGTAAACATTTGGTCTGCTTGAAAATATTTTCTGAAACAGTTAATTTCCCCACATAATTTGTTCTATCTTACTGACTTCTTGCCATTTTGATAACAAGGTGAAAAGTTACAAACAATTTTGAAATGTTCTATAAATATATTCCACAGAACATGACGATGACAACTAATTTGCCTGTATTTATTTTAAAGGTGATATTTTCTTGGTTCGTGGTGGAATGCGTGCTGTGGAATTCAAAGTTGTGGAAACTGATCCAAGCCCATACTGTATAGTTGCTCCAGACACTGTCATTCACTGTGAGGGTGAACCCATCAAGAGAGAGGTACACGCAAGATCTGATTCGGATTGGCCATTGTAACATTCTGTACACTTGTGGGAAGTTTTCCTGTGTAGAAGATTGTGGTACCTTGGTACTGATCAGCAAACCTTCTCAGCTGATGGGTAAATTACTGCAGCTGTGTAGTCAGTTTTGAATGCTGATGTTTCAGGACATGCAAATTGACTTTTATTTTAACTTATTTATAGTTTTATTTGAGTAAACAAAGAACAGAGGTTACTCTAAAGACTGGAATTAAGTCATTTAAAAAATAAGAAAACATAATTTGCAATTGTTTTTAACTATATGATTGTTGAATGTCATTTTTAGTTTAGTTTGGAGATACAGCGCGGAAACAGGCCCTTCGGCTCACCGACCAGCGATCCCCGCACATTAACACTATCCTACACATACTAGGGGCAATGTACACATACACCAAGCCAATTAACCTACACACCTGTACGTCTTTGGAGTGTGGGAGGAAACCAAAGGTCTCTGCGAAAACCCACACGGTCACGGGGAGACGTACAAACTCCATACAAACAGCACCCGTAGTCGGGATCGAACCCGGGTCACTGGCTCTGGAAATGCTGTAAGGCAGCAATTCTACCGCTGCGCCATCGTGTCGGCCATTGTGTTGTGTAATGGTGCATAATTTAAATGTTCAGAAATGTTCAAACAATGTTATGTTATTTTAACTTTGCAAATCACAAGATTCCATGCAGAAACCTTGTGACAGTTCACATCAATGAAATTTTCTTTGACGAGGTTTAACTAAAAATGCAATTGTTTTTGGTTCCATTTCAAGGATGAGGAAGAATCTTTGAATGAAGTTGGATATGATGATATCGGTGGTTGTAGAAAGCAGCTTGCTCAGATCAAAGAGATGGTGGAACTGCCTCTTCGGCATCCTGCTCTGTTCAAAGCTATTGGTGTCAAGGTAAGATAGATATTATTTTTGTTTACATTATTTTTTGGACATTTGAAATGTGCTTCAGAAGTTTGTTTAATTTGCTTTGAATTCAGTTCCATCCCCATTAGAGTATAAAGTATTATCCAAAGATAAAAAAATCTTCATTTGCAAATACATAATTCAATGTTCAAAAGAACCTACATTTAAGTTATGAGACCTTTTTGTCTTTTTTTGTTCATATCAAATGGGGAGTTGAAACTAACAGTTTTCTATTCTCGATTAGACATGGAATGCTTTTTACTTGTTTGGATTTTTGCATTTGTACCAATACTGAAGCTGGCCAATCCCCAGGGCAAAGCAGTCTGCTTGATCAGCAGCTAGTTTGCCAACTTAAAATATGCACTTTCGCCATCGGTGCATTTTGTTTGTTTTGGGGTACATTGCAGGAATTCTCCCGCATTACCTTAGCAGTGCCTTCTAAATTTGCGCCTCCATAAGATTAAAGGCAAAATGTATGTCACTTCATTATTTTCATGTCTCTCACCATCCTGACATGGATGTACTGTCCAAATGTCAAAATCGTGGAGCTCCATACTTCCCTTCGTAGCACTTTCACAATATGCTTGACAATGGTTCACAATGACCGTTTATATCCTTCCTTGATAGATGGGCAAATAATGCTTGGCTTGCCTTTGGCTCCATATGAGAACATAGAAAGTCTGTTCTGTTTGGCTAATCCATTCTTACCCTCACATTTTTCCATTTCTCCTCATAATATCACCAGTTGATACCTTAAATGTCTAACTTTTTGACATGAATATATTCAATCTCCTTGACTCCCTGAAAATGGTGGAACAGATGATTAGAGTAATCAATAAATAATTTGATATGCTTGTCTTCATAAGCCAAGGCATTGCGTTTAAATGTTGAGACATGTTGCAGACATATAAAATGTTGGTTTAATTGCATTTGGGTTTTATACGGTTCTGGTCTGCACTGCAGGAAGGATCTGGTATCCATAGATTACAGAAGAGATTCACTAGAATAGTGCTTTTAACGGAATCTCAAATTATAAGGAGAGATTATTGGCTAGGCTGGGTTTAATCTCACTGGAACATTGGGGACTGGGGATGATGTTGCAGAGACATAGAAAATTATGAGGAACACCAGGTGGATATCACCATTTTTTGCAGGGAAATCAAGAACTGCAGGGTGTAGTTACAGGTTATAGAGAATTTTGCAGGGCAAGTTTATCCACTAGGCGGTGATCATCGACGCCCTCGACTAGAGGAAAACATTCTCTTGACAGTGGCATGGTGGCGCGGCTGGTAGAGCTGCCGTCTCACAGCGTGCTAGAAACCTGGCTTCGGTCCTGACCTTGGGTGCTGACCATGTAGAGTTTGCACATTCTCCCTGTGGCCGTAATGATTTCCTTCAGATTTCTTCTCGCATCCCAAAGACTTTTGCTTCTGTAATTTGCCCATAATGTGTAGGGAGTGGATGCAACCTGTTAATCCCCCACCGAATTTTGTGCTTCATTTAGGTTGTTCTCCCTTTATGTATTTGGTGAGTACAGCTCAACTGTACTTTGTAAATCCTCAGTCTTGGGAATGAACTTTCTGCGCTCCCTCCAATGCAAGTACCTCCTTTATTAAACATGGAGACCAAAATTCTATTCGGTAGAGCAGGCATGACCTCACTTGCACCCTGAAATACTACAATAATTACACAAGAAAAAAGGCTGGATGTTTGCATTGTTTACTTCCTGTTACATAGCAACAAATAGGTGCAGGAGTAGGCCATTCGGCCCTTCGAGCCAGCAACACCATTCAATATGATCATGGCTGATCATCCAAAATCAGTACCCCGTTCCTGCTTTCTCCCCATTTCCCTTGATTCCGTTAGCCCTAAGAGCTTTATCTAACTCTCTTGAAAACATCCAGTGAGTTGGCCTCTACTGCCTTCTGTGGCAGAGAATTCCACAGATTCACAACTCTGGGTGTAAACCACATTGGGATGTTCTGTTAGTAATTAGTAAGGATGTGATTAGTGACCTGATTACAATACAATCCAATTTATTGTCATTTGAGCCTCAGTGAGGCTCAAACGAAATTCTGTTTCCACAGCCATACAAACAAAGACAATTTCCTAGACATACACACAATTTAATTCACACAAACATCCATCACAGTGGACCCGGATTTACGGCCCCGCTCCCGGTCTAAATGTCACAAAGTTGGAGCCCCCGGCGGGTGCTGGAATGTCCCACGGCCATGAAGCCGTGCTGGGCGATGTACGGCCCCGCTCCGGGTCGTTCCAACCCTGCGACACGGGCTGGAGAAGTCGCGTTGCGGGAGCTCCGGGAAGCGGTCTCTCTCTCCCCCCGGACCCGCGAGCTCCCGATGTCCCAGTCCACCGGACCTGCGGCTGCGGCGCTGGAGCCTCCGAGCCCCAGGAGTCGAGTCGCAGCAGCGAGTCACCACCGCTCCCCACGCTCCGAGGCCGGCCAGCCCCACGATGGTGAGTAGTCCGCAGCTCCGCAGTCTCCCGAGCCCCCGGGTTGTTCAGGTTGGAGGCCGCTCCACGTGCTAGGCCCCAACGACAACGGAGACCCGACAAGGAAAGGGTCTCCCGGACAGGGAAGAGATTTTAAACGGTTTCCCCCCCCCCCGCCCCCCACATATACACATTTAAAACTAGTATTAAAAAAACACCGACACTACATTTAACTAGACAAAAAATAAAAAAAAGACAGACAGGCTGTAGGGGCCGCTGCAGCGGGTGAGTCGCGCCGCCAACTCAGTTCAGTTCAGTGCACAGAACTGAAATATTATTTATATTCTGAACTTATTCTCTTTTCTCAATGTAGCCTCCACGAGGTATTCTCTTGTATGGCCCCCCAGGAACTGGCAAGACCCTTATTGCTCGTGCAGTTGCAAATGAAACTGGTGCATTTTTCTTCCTCATTAATGGTAGGTTACTGCTGTATTATCAAATGATTGCTAAATGTCTGTGGTTTGAAAGGCACAGAGAGTATGCATTTAATGGAACTTGATGCTTTTTGGTGTCTAAGAGTTGGGTACTAATGTATTTAAATTTAAATTAATGTGGTTTGTTTGACGTCACTGATTTGGACAATGAAAATGTGCACAAGGAAGCATATCACTTTATACTAGATATATGAAAATCATAAATAAACCTGTCTTGGTTAAGATTATGTGGACGTTTCATACACTTCAGGAAATGAGGGTCAGAGGAATAATGGCAAGAAACAAAGATTGTTCTCTTTCCTGATTTGAAATATCGCTTGTGGTTTTAAATAACTTCAAATTTGCAGATCATTTTCTTGATTTTATATAATATATATATATGTCTGTGCTTATTTATTGTGCAGCACATATTTCAGCAATAGTTAGAGTAAAGTGCATTGCAAATTTTTCAGTTTAATGCATTGGCTTTAGATTTGAGAATTTTCTTAATGGCCTCAATGGTTTCTTTTTTGTCACATGTACTGGATACAGTGAAATACACTTTTTGCATACAGCTCAGCAAAACTATCCCCGTACATAAGCACATCACCCCGGTCAGTACAGAATGTGCAGAACACCGTACTGAGTGTATGCAAGAGGCGCTATTTTACAGTTCCAGTTGCAGCTGGCTGCAAAGGCCTGCTGCAGCCAACACCTCCATTTCCGTCATCCCGCGAACCGATGTCCCTCTCCTCACCTGGCCCTCTTCAGCCCTTGTTCCCCGGGGGGCACCTCCTGCTGCTGACCTCAAGGATATGGAATGTAAGATTTTTCTTTCTTCCCCCCCCCCCGTTCTTTTTACCGGGACCCATGTCCAATGTCCACCTCCTTCTTCCACCACCTCTACGATTTCCGATCCACGGGGTGAACAGGCCGAGCCCCAGGCTGCTGCAGGGCCTCCAGTGGCCTCCACCGTCGAGGCCCTACACTGTCACCTGCTGCCGGTCCGCTTACCGGCCAGGCTCAGCAGCAACCTCTCCTTTCTGATTCTCATTGCCATGGCAGCAAGCAAATCCTGTTGTTGGGCATGACCGTGGTCCATCAGGAGCAACCTTCTACCACGCGGCCCGTGGAGTGACCATCTAGTAATTTGTATTAAATATTATAAACTATCTGAGTGAGAATTTTCGAGCCAAATCTGAATTGTGATGTATTGATTAGCTTGCTGAATTAGAATTCATAATATCTGCTGGGTCGTAATTAACGGGGAATGAAGTATATCATGTAATGAAATCTATTCTGCTATCCTTGTTTCGAAAGAACCAAGTTGTTGCCCATTTGCTCAACTTTCCTCTTACTCTTTATTTTACACTATAAGCATCCTGGCATGTGCCTTGCACCATATCAATGGTGCATATCCAGTTTGGGGAGTTCAGCTAATTACAATATACCTATCTAGAAAAGCATTCTCAAGGGTTGATAATGGCCTGTCTGAAAAACTGGAGAAAGGTCTTTTTTTTTTTTAACATCTATCATGCCACAACTCATCCAGATGAGTTGTGGCATGATACTGTTCCAAATTTGTATGTTACTCAACAGCATTAATTCTGAGCATCATTTTGTGGTCACGATGTGTTTTTCAGATAACAATATCTAATATAAATGCAGATGGCGGTGGGGGGTGTGGGTGTTGGGTGATGTGCTTTACCAGATAATTAATATCCCATTATTGTACAATGCTGGACTCTATTTGGTTTCACAGCAGCTCCCTATTGCCGTGACAACTGTCATAAATTTCCTCAACTTTTGGATGACAGGATTTTTATCAAGAGGACCTTCCTCTGGATGTTTTAGGCAATATCATCCCAGTTACCGACCTTATAGTCAGCAGGTCAGTTTGTTGAACCTATGTGGAGTCTTATTGGAGATGCAACATTTTGGTTAATGTCCAAATTAAGCAAGTTTGTAAATGCATTCAAATTGTGACTTGCATAGAAATTGAGTATTACATCGTGCTCCTGAAGTAAATTGGAGGTAAATCATGTAGATTCCTACTTTGATATTAGAGGGTGTGTGTTTATTGTGCGATCTGGCTTTGAAACAGTCCTCGCATAGCCTGCTAATAGTCTGGAGTCATGCACAGACACTTTAAGCAAAGTGTTTAATTGTTGCTGGTACTCATTGATTTATAGCACTGTATAAATTATTACTATTGAAAGATGGGTCAAGAGGAAAAAACCTAGTACAGGTCAAGAAGAACCTCCTTTTTTGGACTTGGTAACAGAGTGACCTTTAGTAACCGAGTGTTTTGTATTGGATAACAAAAGATGATACTGAAAATAGTTGTTTTATCCATGGGATGTTAATTATAGGGTCAGCAAATTTAATTTTGACTTAATATGGGTGTGTATTCTGCTCTTCTGTATGAAAATTTATTTTTTTGTTATACAAAAATGAGTGTTTGATTTTGAAGTATAATCAGGCTTTTTAAGCGGATCGCATGGTATTCGTCGTAAGATTTATTTTTAGAAACAATCATAAACATTATAATAATGTTCTAATTTTCATCTACTTCCGAGCGAAAAGTTGAAATAAGTATTCATGATTTTGAATTGAATTCTGTCTTTACTTTGTGTACTAGTCATGTCTCTACTATTTATTTAATTCCCCTTACATGTTTTCCTCTACCTGCTAAATTTTTGTAAGGTGTCCTTGAGACTCTTGAAAGGCGCCCATAAATAAAATGTATTATTATTATGATTTATAGGTACAGTGCAATAGAATATAGCACAACTTCGGCCCTACCTGCCCATGCCAACCAAAATACCCTATTTATATTAGTCCTACATTTGGCCCGTATCCCTCAACCTTTCCTATCCGTACCTGTCCAAATGTCTTAAATGTTGTTGCAGGACCCTTTTCAACCACCTACTCAGGCAGCCTGTCCTGTATACACACCGCCCTCTGTGTGGAAAAAATTACCCCTCGGGTTCCAATTAAACCTTTACCCTCTCACCCTTAAACCAATGACTCCTGGTTCTTGATTCCCCAACTCTAGGTAAAACGCTCTGTGCATTTACCCTATCTATTCTGCTTATGATCTAATGCACCTCCATAGCGTTACCCCTCATCCTCCTGTGCTCCAGGGAATAAAGTCCGAGCCTGCTTAACCTCTACCTATAGCTCAGGCCTTCAATTCATCTCTGCACTCTTTCTAGCTTAACAACATCCTTCCTATAGCAGGGTGACCAACTGAAAACACATTCCAAAATCGACTCACCTGCACCGTGTACATCTGTAACATAACATGACCCTTCTTCAGACTGCTTAGGGATAAGGAAAACAAGAGATATAGATGGTGATATAGATGGAGAGATACAGAACAATGAATGAAAGGTATGCAAAAAATTAACGATGATATTGGAAACGGGCCATTGTTAGCTGTATGTAGGGTGAAAATTAGAAACTAGTGCGACTTGGATGCAGGAGGGATACAGAGAGGGAATGCCAGAGCTACCTGAAGTGAGAGGAATCAAGATATTAATATCACTGGGCTGTAAGCTGCCCCAAGCGAAATATAAGATGCTGTTCCTCTGATTTGCGTTTAGCCTCACTCTGACAATGGAGGAGACCTAGGACTGAAAGGTCTGTGTAGGAATGGGAAGGAGAATTAAAGTATCCAGCAACAGGGAGATCAGGTAGTTTCAGGGAGGCTGAGCAAAGGTGTTCCGTGAAACGATCGCCCAGTCTGCGTTTGGTCTCGCCGATGTATAAGAGTCCACAACTTGAACAACGGATATAGTAGATGAAGTTGGAGGAGGTGCAAAACATAGTACTCTGTAAAACCCATAATAAACACGAAAAATAGTTCAGTATATGTGCAGGCAGCCTCCTGTTCAGAAAACAACCTTTCACCATCACACTGCTTCCTTTCATGAAGGCTGTGTTAAACTAAGTTCTTTTGTCAGTCAAATTCAAGAAAAATTGATTCAAAACATTGCTGCTAAAAGCAATTCTTTATTCTGACAGCGCTGGATAATTCTTTAAACCTTCCAACACAGAGCTAGAAACTCTGGGGCAGGTCGAAAGAACTACTACTTTGGTACAAAGGTAACACATTATATAGGTATTAGATAATTATGATACAAAAGGAGTGGCAAACTATTAACCAATCATTATGGTTTACCATACATTCAGCTTATTTGCATTAACCAATCAACTAAATCCTTTGGTGCACAAAATTGCTGGGGAAACTCAGTGGGTGCAGCAGCATTTATGGAGCGAAGGAAATAGGCGACGTTTCGGGCCGAAACCCTTCTGCTCTTCCTATAACTAAATCCTTTCCAGTGATTGACAACACGTATAGTCACATGATTTTCCCTTTTCTGGCCCCTTTGCAACATTTTTTACCCTCTGGGTTTTCTTTAACCTCTTTGCTCAAAATCATTTTATTTAAATGAAGTAAAACCACAGAAATATAAAACTAATTCTCAGAGACTACCTCTCAGAATATAAAATACACATCATACAGCAATCACACAATACATACACACAAAACATATTTTCACTTTTGGAAAAGAAAGTTATTTCTAAAATTTTAGATTTAAACAAAGTCTAATACCATCCTAATTAAAACACAATACATTTCACAAATAATTTCCCTACTTCATAGTTAAAATACAGTTACTTATGGATTAAATATGAGTTTTGCACCATTCTTACAAAGTGGTAAGGACTTAAGTTATTTCTACAATCCCCAACCACACAAAGGCCACTAATTGTCACACTTGATTGCTTCTTCCCAAGCTCGGGTCTTGTTTAATTACAACCTTCCCCTTCTATCTCTGGACGAAAGGAATGTAAGGCCTCCTCACTAATAGCATTCCACACAACAAATGGAAGATTATCAAAACAGAGTTATTTTCTCAGTTTTCTATAAACGTAAGAAACCAAAGGTCACACAACCATCACCTAAGCCTTATCTCTTATCTCAACATAAATACATTTAAACAGCACAAACCAGATCACAGACTATTATCTGGCCGTGGTGCCCAAGACCCAATATAGACAATCATAAATCCCCTTGCACACCTGAGCTCAAAGATGTGCCATAAAGAAAGGACACATGATGCTCATGTCTTGAGAGGAAACACATCAATAACCTATACTCTAAACACCAAACTCAACCAAATACAACTTCTGACTGAGTTATAGCTGCTTCAAAGCAAACAAAGCTATGCCTATTTACATCAACATCTCCATGTTGCCATCTGTTCTCCTATGTGTGTGTTCTTTATTTCTTTGTGGGATAGCCTCAGCTCCAATTCCTTCTCTTGCAACTTAACATAAGTTCCTCACACAGAAGTTGAGCAATTCTATTGTATAATATTTCTTCAGCTGTGATGATAAGCTGTTGATAGTGTGTGCGAGTAAGATGATGAATAGAAGATTGTGAGACTGAACAGCAGATTAAGCAGTGCCTGGAGAAACATTTTTCCTGTGAGAAGATTTGTGTTATTACAATAGAGAATGTAGTTGGTATACACTTTTCTAATTGGTGATTCCTTTTTTAAATTGTGCAATAATGTTAAATTCATCTAATGTAAGTTTTGGCATTATTTGTAGATATATATACATATTTAACTGTTAAGTGGTGCCTCAGATGATCAGTGAAATTAGGACATAAGTGAACCACTTTTAATTATACATAGAACCCTTAGTATTTTTACATAATCTCATCGTCCACACAAAAAATGGCAACCAAGTTGGTAATTAATTTTAAATGCTGCATCGTTAGAAATTAAGTTTACTGAATGTTTTCTTCCAGGACCTGAGATTATGAGCAAACTTGCAGGAGAATCTGAGAGCAATTTGAGAAAAGCATTTGAAGAAGCTGAGAAAAATGCTCCTGCTATAATTTTTATTGATGAACTAGATGCTATTGCTCCAAAGAGAGAGAAGGTATGACCTGAATGTACTTCAGATTATGTACTTCAGTATTATTAGCTGTGACTCTAAAATTTGAGGATAGTCTTAAGTCTTCAGTAACAAACACATTTATAATTCTATAATTCATGTTGCCTTTAGTTGTTGGATCATTTGCAGATTTGAAATATTGGCTTTGATATTCGGCATTTATTTTAAGCTTCCTGTTGAACTTTTTTGTAGCAGTCTACTCTGAATACTAGCAAAGTGCAGTACAATAGTTAATATTGAAACTTTGTCAGATGTTTTTCGCAAATGTAAGTTTAAAGTTTTAATTACATTTGTTTGCCCTAGTGCCCTTATTTATTGATAAACAAATCTGTAAGCCTGTTTCCAATAATTCTACATATTCTGCTGTCAGGTTAACCAGAAGATCATGTAACTGTATTTATACAACAGATAAAATAAAAACAATGTACAGAATTGATAATTGTCCTGCACATTGCAAAATAGATGATTAGATCTGATATTGATGTAGGTTGAGGTATAGATATTGTTTGGAATGCAAAAAGCCCTACCCTACAGTTGCAGTTACAGTTTTATATTTGCATAAGGGGCAGGTGATAACTTTGTATCATGTCAGCTGAAAGATAAAACTTCAGAAGTCTTGTACTTGAACTTTTGGCTCACTGGTGAGTACCTACGCCAAGTTAAGGATGTGAATATATTTAAATATTTGATTTCTTTCCTGGGGGAGTAGAGACTTGGTATAAGTACACGTGTCATTTTAATTGCCACTATTCTCCTCATCAAAGTCTCTCCAGTCAAAACCTAGACACAAGTCCTCAACACAATCTCTCCCAAAGCAGCACTCCCAAATGGCTTCTATGTTCGTGCCTGCTTTCCGTTTATATACCACTAGGAGTAATGATTATGGGACATGGCAGCTCATCCAGGAATGGGATATGAAAGAAGTGATTGGTTCAAACATCTGACAACCGTGAGGAAATAGCCATTCTTAGGTTTGGGCACCAATCTTTCAAGCTCCTGTATCCTGGGCTCCTAGCTCCTGGACTGTTCACTATGCTCTGTGAGCTCAGGTGGTCAAGAGCAGAGCAATTGCCTTATTAGTCTGGGATGCATCCCATCAGATTAGAGAATCTGTAGAAGTTTGCCGGAATCCATGTGGACATGCCAAATCTTCTTGGATGATCTTCATGATCATTGCATCAGTGTAAAGAGACCTGGTTAGGTTGCTGGTGGTATAGATGCCTAGGAACTTGAAGCTGTTGACCATCTTTACTGCAGTTCTGTGAGGGAACCTACATCCATTCCTCATCTGGCTTTTTTTTTGCCTTGCTGATAAGGGTGAGGATGTTGTTCTAACACCATGACATGAGGTTCTCAAACCCATTACTGGACTTAGTCTTGTTGTTGGTGTGGCTTACAAGTGTAGTCATGGGCAAACTTAAAGGTAGTGTTGGCGTTGTACTTACCCACACATTCATGGTTGTACAGGGACTAGAGTAACTATTCATAATTCTGACTTGCCCATGTTCCATTTCTCTGCCCAGTATTGGTTGTCGCTGTCAAAATGCTTGTCTACATTTGCACATCTTCATCACTAATGTTTCGTAAGTCATTTGCCTCTTTCTCTAAATTGGTAGACTCATGGCGAAGTGGAACGTCGTATTGTGTCACAACTGCTCACTTTGATGGATGGTTTGAAGCAACGTGCTCATGTGATTGTTATGGCAGCGACAAATCGCCCAAACAGCATTGATCCTGCTCTTAGAAGGTTTGGTAAGTTGAAATTCTTTGTCAATGTGAATTGGAGACCTGTTCCATATGTAGAGTAGAGTAATTTGCTTAACTGTTTAACTTGCAGGGCGATTTGATAGAGAGGTGGATATTGGTATTCCTGATGCCACGGGTCGATTGGAAATCCTGCAAATTCACACAAAGAATATGAAGTTGGCAGATGATGTAGATCTTGAGCAGGTTTGTAAATATTTAAAATAGGATATGTCATGAGGTGGGTATATGGGACAATGGTCAGAGGTGGCAGGTACTATCATAGCTTTTAAGGCACTTGAGCAAAGAGGTGGTTGCTGTGCTGTATTCATTGTCCCACACTTAAATATTGTAACTAGTGTGCCAAATAGTGCTGAGATTGTTAATATCTTGACTAGTCATAATGTGATACAGTGTGGAAACGGGCCCTTCGCCCCAACTTGCCCACACTGGCCAACATGTACCAGCTACACTTAGTCCCACCTGCCTGCGTTTGGTCCGTATCCCTCCAAACCTGTCCTATCCATGTACCTGTCTAACTGTTTCTTAAATGGTGGTATAGTCCCAGCCTCAACTACCTCCTCTGGCAGCTTGTTCCATACACCCACCACCCTTTGTGTGAAAAAGTTACCCCACAGTTTCCTATTAAATCTTTTCCCCTTCACCATAAACCTGTGTACTCTGGTCCTCAATTCGCCTACTCTGGGCAAGAGACTCTGTGCATCTACCCGATCTATTCCTCTCATGATTTTATACACCTCTATAAGGTCACCCCTCATCCTCCTGGGCTGCAAGGCTATTCAACCTCTCCTTATAGCTCAGACCCTCTAGTTTTGACAACATTCTTGTAAATCTTCTCTGTACCCTTTCCAGCTTGAAAACATCTTTCCTATTACATGGTGCCCTGAACGGAACACAATAGTCTAAATGTGGTCTCACCAACGTCTTATACAACTGCAACATGACCTCCCAGCACCTATACTCAATACTCTGACTGATGAGAGCCAATAAAAGCCTTTATGACCACCTTATCTACCTGTGATTCGACCTACAAAGAACCATGCACCTGAACTCCAAGCTCTCACTGCTCTACAACACTTCCCAGAGCATTGCCATTCACTGTGTAGGTCCTGCCCTTGTTAGACGTCCCAAAATGCAACTCCTCACTTTTCTCTGTATTAAATTCTACTAACCATTCCTCAGCCCACCTGGCCAATCGATCAAGATCCTGCTGCAATTTTTCACAACCATCTTCACTCTGCAAAACCACCCACCTTTGTATCATCAACAAACTTGCTAATCTTGCCATGTATGTTCTCATCCAAATCATTGACTATTTGAAATAATTTTGTTGAATTACCGATTTCCAGTTTGTTGATGATCCAAAAGTTAGTCCAAAAATTGTGACACATATGTTGCATTTTTGCGAAATATTGCCAATGTTTAAAACATAGTTTTACGTAGAACAACCGAATATGAGCAGGCCACTAAATCCTACATCTGTTTAGCCATAAACACTAATCACTCCTTGTTTGCCTCTCCATATAAGATTCTAAAAAAATGATTTTTGTTTTGTACACTTGGTCAGTGAGTTGACAGTGAAAATGATTGGTGGGTCAGTCTTCCTTAACTTGTTTCGAACTTGATCAGAATTTTGCACATCTCCATTGGATGTCCTCTTAACCCAATGAAAGTAATCCTGTTAAAAGCCAACCATCAACGATGATGAACCATGATATCTTGTACTATCAAACCATGAGCTTATTTCTTTTGGAACTAATATGTTGTTATTCAGTCAAAGTTATTAAAATATTACTTTAGACAACAGTTCTCATGATTTTGCTTTTAGGTTGCAAATGAAACTCATGGCCATGTTGGTGCTGATTTGGCTGCCTTATGTTCTGAAGCTGCTCTTCAGGCTATTAGAAAGAAGATGGATGTTATAGATCTGGAAGATGAAACCATTGATGCTGAAGTTATGAATTCACTTGCAGTTACCATGGATGACTTCAGGGTAGGACTTTTTAATAAAACATATTTAACATTTTGAAGTTTCTTGTATTTTAAATTAATTTAACATTTCTGCAATTAAAATCGTCTCATTTGCAGTGGGCTTTGAGCCAGAGCAATCCTTCAGCATTGCGTGAGACTGTGGTGGAAGTGCCTCAAGTTACGTGGGAAGACATTGGTGGATTGGATGACGTGAAGAGAGAACTTCAAGAACTTGTACAAGTAAGATACTAGGTTTTTAGATTTGCAAGTTGTATAGATGTGCATTAATTTAAATCAGAAATTGGACAATTTATATAATTCTGAAATCAAATGGAGCCAGTTAAGTTATTTCTAATTTTATAAAACTCATAGTATCTTGCTTTAACAGTGATATTTAGTGAGCTTTTTTCATTTTTCTCCTTCGTGATGATGTCTTGCTTGACTGATATCAGTGGGAAACAATTAGCATGCCTGGTATCAGTAGGGAAAATGCATGTTTTTTAAAGAATGTGGTTGTTATGTGTTTCCCTGCATCTTCAAGCAGACACTGAAAAATAACTGATCCTGACCTTCAATTGTCTACTGTTTGCATTAATCTGGAGAAAGGGGCAAAATATAAACTTTCCAAGTTTGCCATTCCAAAGTGAGATTCTTTGTGATTCCTTAATGAGATACAGATGGATTGGGTGAAAACCTGGCAAATGGTGTTTAATGTGGAGTTGTGTACATTAAATATTATTTAAATGAAATTGCTCAGAGGGATCTGTGTTATAGTACTTGAAAATGGCACACAAGGAATACAGATGGTATAAAAGAGGAAGAGTTGGATTATTAATTAGGGGGAACCACACTAGTACGGAATATTCCCGGAGTATCATCCAGTGAGGCTATACAAGGAAAGGATAACTTTTGGATTGTACTGGAGTCACCCCCGCCTCTTCTCCCCCCCCCCCCCCTAAAATAGTTAGGAAAAATTAGAGAAACAAATAAGAAGGGAATGGAATGAAACCTTAATAATGGGGTTTTTTAAAAAAGAACTTTCCAAATGTCAACTGGGAAAATGCTTAAAAATTTGTAAGGCAGGATATAATAACAGAACATCTTGAAAATAATAAGATCCACAGTCGGTTTGGATTTATGAAAATAAATTGATTGACTAATTTCCTGGAGTCTTTTAAGGAACATGTAAGAGGAAACCAGAGGAGAAGTATATTTGGATTTTCAGAAGGCTCTCAATAAGGTTGCACATTGCATCCAGGTCAATCAAATTTGAGAGCACAGAGATGAAGGTAACATGGTGATATAGATTGTTTGTTGGTTACTGGATACAAAAATATTCATCCGGTTGACAGGCTGCCTCTAGTGCAAAACCACAGGGATTGGTACTTGTCCCCAGCTATTCGTAATCTGAATAATTCGGTTGAGACAAACCAAATACCGTGTTTTCAAGTATGCTGAAGGTACAAAACCAAGTGGGATAGTAACTAGAGGGAAGGTTGTAAAGTATCTTCAGACAAGCTAAGTTAGTGGATAAGCACATAGCAGATGCAATACAATTTGGAAATAAAGAAGCGGGGTATTTAAATGGTAGGCGGTTGGATAATGTTGATGTTCAAAGAAGTCCTTGTACTCAAGGAACACGCAAAGCCATATGCAGGTGCAGCAAGTGCCAAGAAGAGCATTTGGTTTGTAAAGTGCAAAGTTCTTAGGAATTATTGTGTTGTAACAGAATTACCTGTATTTGAAATATTTTCTTGTGTGCGGTCTTCAAGCTATTTATTATAGCTTTGGTTATTGTTCACTGTGATTATGGTATTACTCTTGTTACATGCAGCTATGACTAAACATGCAGTTAGTTAATAGGGTTACTAATTATAGACACAATGCTGGAGTAACCCAGCAGGATAGGCAGCATCTCTGGAACAAAGGAATAGGTGACGTTTCGGATCGTCACCCTTCCGAGAAGGTCCAAAGAAGGGTCTGGAAAGTCACCCATTCCTTCTTTCCAAAGATGCTGCCTGTTCAGCAGAATTACTCCAGCATTTGGTAGTATCACTCCTGCAGTGATACTATATTTTGTCTTTTTATGTTAAGATACTTTCTTCCTTTTGAGTTAATATTCTAGAATATTTTGACCACACTCAGTTGATATAAGCTTAATTTATGGTAAGTATGAATCAAATTTATTTCTGCATTCTCAACTGCTTTTTGTCTTAGATTCATAGAGAGATACAGCACGGAAACAGGCCCATAGCCCAACTCATTCATGCTGTCTACGTGGCCTAACTGAGCTTGTTCCACTTGCCTCTGTCTGACCCTCCAAATCTCTCCTATCAATGTACATGTCCAGGTTTTTAAATATATTAATTAATTGTACTCTCCTCTACCACTTCCCCTGGCAGTTAGTTCTGTATAAGCATCACCCTTCCATCTGGAAAATGTTGCCCGTTAGGCACTCTTCAAATCTTCCCTCTCTGCTAAAAGTCCATGCCCTGTAGTTTTTGACTTCTTTACCCTGAAATATAAACTAGCTATTCACTTCACTTCAAGATTTTATATACCGATATAAGATTGCTCTCAACATCTTCAGGGGAAAAAAAGTCCTGGACTGTCCAGTATTTTCCTGTGTCTCTAAGCCTTCAGTCCGTTTTCAAGGTTTCAAGGTCAGTTTATTATCACATGTACCAATTAAGGTATAGTGAAATTCAAATTACCATACAGCCATACTTTTAAAAAAAGCAACAAGACACACATCTACAAAAAAGTTAACATAAACATCCACCACAGCGGATTCTCCACATTCCTCACTCTGATGGAAGGAATAAACTCCAATCTTCTTCCTCTTTATTCTTCCGCGGTCGGGGCAGTTGAACCATCCGTGCTCGGGGCGATCGTAGCCCCCGCGTCGGGGTGATCGAAGCTCCCGTGGCTTGGAGTTCCTGAAATCGGTCTATGACCAGAGACCGCGAGCTCACCGTGTGTTAAAGTCCGCAGGCTCCCGCGGTAGAGCTCAGAGGTTGATCCCTGGCAAAGGGATCGCGAGCTCCGTGATGTTAAGTCCGCAGTCTCCCGCGGTGGAGCTCTCAAAGTCGGACTTCAGCAAAGGCTGCCATCTCCTCGATGTTAGGCTGCAGTGCGGACAGAGATACGATTCGGAAAAAAATCCCGCCTCCGTCGACGTAAGAGATTAGAAAAAAATCCCCAAACCCCCCTCCACACACATAAAACAAGCTAAAGAACACAAAAAGGAAACATTTAACACATACAAACAGACAACAAAAAAGGAAGGGACAGACAGACTGTTGGCGAGGCAGCTATTGCAGGCGCCACCCGGTGGTTCCTTTTTGCATCCTTTCCAATTTAATGACATCCTTCGTGTAGAAGGGGAACCAGTATTGTGGAAGCAGGCCCTTTGGTCCACCGATTCAGCACACACAAGCGATCAGCTGTACACTAGTTCTATTCTATGCATGAGGGACAATTTACAAATGTCAATTAACCTACAAACCTGCACGTCTTTGGAGTGCGGGAGGAAACCAGAGCACCTGGAGAAAACCCACGCGGTTACAGGGAGAACATACAAACTCTGTAGAGACAACACCCGTAGTCAAGATTGAACCTGGGTCTCTGGCGCTGTAAGCTCTGGCTGGCGTAACTCTACCGCTGCGCCACTGTGCCACCCTGTAGCTACAAAATGATTTTGTCCCAATTCCTGTGCTCAATACCTTAATTAATAATGGCAGACATGCCAAATGTCAACTTGTACTGTAATTATCTGTCGCAATTTTCAAGAAATTATGTACCTGTACTCCTCGGCCTCTCTGTTCAATAACTCTCCCAATTTACTGTGTTTGTCCTATCAAAATGCAACAACTTATATTTACCTGGATTAAACGCCATCTATCACTCATTGGCCAGTGGCTTAAGATCCTGTTACAACCTTAACTGACTTCATTATCCACTAAATAAACAATTTCAGTGTCATCACAACCATGTTTCCTACATTCTCATCTAAATTGTTAATTGAAATAACAAACAGCAGGGAACTCGGCACCAATTTCTGTGACACACCACTTGCTACAGGCCTCCAGTCTGAAAAACAACCCTCTGTGTTCGCCACCTTCTCTCCTGCTTTCAAGCTAATTGTGTTTCCAGTTGGCTAGCTCGCCCTATATCCTATGTGATCTAACCACTTAGTCATTAATGACCGAATACGTTGATGAACTGGAGCCGTCAATTTGCTGTGCATCTTTTGACATTGCTCTTTTAAATTTGTCCTGTTCTGAATTTCCGCCTTACTTTCTCAGACCTGCCATCTTCATTTGTTTAAAGACCAATCTACTGTCCAGTTATTGAATTTACCATTTACTCTGATCTGTGTTCTGTTTCAACGTAACCCATACCAATGTATAGCTGTTACCTGCATTGCCATAAGTGTTCCATATTATTTGAGTTCATTACTGAGTGATAAATTGGTGATTTAACTGTACTTGCATATTAAACATTGTCTTTGGCAGCACTGTCAGCTTCCTATTTTTCCCAGGTTACACTACTTTATGATTTTGTGTAAGCATACATGTTGATTTTGTTTTAACAGTATCCTGTGGAACATCCAGACAAATTTCTGAAGTTTGGCATGACCCCTTCAAAAGGTGTACTATTCTATGGACCACCTGGTTGTGGTAAAACTTTGCTGGCAAAAGCCATTGCAAATGAATGCCAGGCCAACTTTATCTCAATCAAAGGACCAGAGCTGCTTACCATGTGGTTCGGTGAATCAGAGGCTAATGTCCGAGAAATCTTTGATAAGGTATAATTGCAGCTTACCTTTATGTGGATTTACTTTATCCTGTCTTGATTAGATTTTTTAAATGTTTTCATGCTTTTTCAGTGTGTCAGCTTTGTGCAAGATCATTGCTGATTAGAGTGTTTGAGCAGTTGCCAAAGGCATTTGCACTTGTTTGTGATACAGTAAACTCTTGTTTAGCTGGTATTAATGAATCTTAAGTTCTCAAGTAACTGGCAAAAATTTCTCAGAATATTAAACAATTTCAATAAATCATTTTTAAAAAATATGTTTGACTTAGATCACAAAAGTTCATTTAAAACTGATAAAATCATTAGAATATCCAGAACACAACAAATGAACAAATGCCCTTTTAAAATTTAGAATTAAGTTTTGATAGTAAAATATGGGCTAGGCTATGGGGAAGAGTGTTCTTAGAGCTACATAAGATTGTTTTTATGAAAATAAGATCAATTAAATTATCACATCAAATTTAGGTTAAGGTTAATTATTATCACATACACCAAGACATAATGAAAAGTTTTGCTTTTACCATACATAGAAGGGATCAGTTTAAACTCAAGTACAATAGCTAGAGCAAAGCGGGAGACACAGGGTGCAGAATATAGTTCATAGCATTGTAGTGCATGTCCCAGCAACACAGTACAACGTCTGCAATGGGAGAGAGGTGAATCGGACAGTACCCTAGGTCATGGAAGGACTGTTCTAAAGCTTGATCATGGATGAAGAAGCTGTTCCTGAGTCTGGTGGTGTGCTTTCAAGCTTCTGTACCTTATGACTTCCGAGAATATGGGACAGAGCACCGAGGTGGAGCTTTGTTTTTATTTTATTTCCAATGTTATGCAAAATAAGTGAAAATAAATTTTGGTTTAATACTTTCGATAGAATGGCACTGTCCTTTGAAAATTTCACACTTTGTGATGGTGAGAACATATTTTCATTTGCTTTGATTTTATTTTGCATTTATGCCGTTTACCCTCCTAAAAAAAGAATAGAATTTCAGCCTGAACAATGTTATTTTAGAGGGTAAAGAGATTGCAAATAATTCAGCAATTTGTCAGGTTAACGTGTGATGGACGTTTTGGACTGATTTTGCTAGTTTAAACTTTGCTATGGTAATACTATTTGAAAGGGACAAGATCTAAAGGAACGCCAATAACAGTATCTTGAATATGCATGTTAATAAATCTGCCAATTGTCTTTTTCTTTGGTCATTCTGTTCCTGCTAAATAATAGGTTGCAAAAGCAGGTCTTAACTAATTAGTAGGTAATGCTAAGGAAAAAAGGGTTATGGAAGCAGTTGTCATGGAAAATACATTTCTGCAGAGTAATTTGGCAAAAAAGGAAATCATTATATTGATTCAGTTTTGAAGTGGGATTTCTCTTGGGATGTTGCACCACAGACGTAGGTGGAGCAGGAAATGCTCAAGCACTGGTGCACTAGGTGGGGTTACTTTGAAGGTAACTTTGTTCTTCTAGTTATTTTGACTTTTTTTAAATAGTGAGTTTCTGTGGCTTCTCCCTTCAGCATTCTTTCTGCACGTGTCCGATCTCTCTATGGTTGGTTAGTGTCAGTCCAGTACCTCATTTTCAAGACATTTTGGCCTGAAAATGAAGATTCATTTTCAAGAAGTGGAGTTTGTCAGAATGTCCATTTGTATGTTCATTCAGACCCTAGAATTAGAACATGAAGGATATTTGTATTAATCATGGACAAAGTGCATCCCATGTCAATGAAATAATCTGAGCCCTTGTTTATCAATATTTTTCTGAATTTATTAAAACATCATAAATTGTAGGGCACAAAGGGGTATTTTACTTCGAAAACATTCTTTGTCTCCACTTCTGAAATTAATTTTAATTTTTTAATATTAAATAATATATTTTTCTTTTTAACTTTAATGCTTTTTATGAATTACCTTATTCCCCCAAAACATGCCTTGTACAAATGAGCACACATTAACAACGTTTTTGTATCACTTTTCAGGCTCGTCAGGCTGCTCCTTGTGTGTTGTTCTTTGATGAGCTTGATTCCATTGCTAAAGCTCGAGGTGGGAATATAGGTGATGGTGGTGGTGCTGCTGACCGTGTCATCAACCAGATCCTGACAGAAATGGATGGTATGTCCACCAAAAAGAATGTCTTTATCATTGGTGCTACCAACCGCCCTGATATCATTGATCCAGCAATCTTGCGTCCTGGGCGCCTTGATCAACTGATTTACATCCCACTTCCTGATGAAAAATCTCGTGGGGCTATTCTGAAAGCTAACTTGAGGAAGTCTCCTATTGCTAAGGCAAGTATGATTAAGTGTTAGCATTTGAAATGTTATTTAAATGCTCAGGATCACATCGAACTGTAATAAAGACAAAAATATATGGAGATGGTCAGGTGACATCCAGCAAGCGAAACAGGTTTGTTGTTTTGTGTCAAAGGCCCTTCATCAAAACAGGAAAAGGGAAAATTCGTTTTCTTTTGTTGCAGAGAGGGTGGGGGCAAGGATGAAAAAGGCAAGAGAATATTTTTGATACTGTGTGCTCAAGGTTGGTGGGAATACCTTGCTTACAATCTGGTTGATAGATTCATGAATGACACCAAGAAGATGTGATGAAAATGCAGAACCTGAGCATTTCTACCATTCTCTTAATTTTAATTTTGGTTTCATTTCTCTGTAATACCCATACTTACGTTTCACAGCATTTACTTATTGTTTTCTCTCTCTTGCTCCACTTCAATCTATCACCAACAGCTGATCACTGCAACACTTGTCTTTCTACTCTTAGAGATACCCTTTTGTTCTGTGCATTCACACCCATCACCCCCAAAAGTCTCTACAAATTAAATCTAATGTTTTCTCACTTTTCCACTTTGAATGAAGGAGGTTCAACTTGAAACATTACCTCTAGCATCTGAGATTTTATTTCAAAGTTGTCAAATATTTTCTTTTGATTTGGGTGAAATTGTAGGTTAACTTTAAAGAACAAAAATGGTTTGTTAAGTCTTTTGCTTGAAGTAGTGCAGCGTTGAGCAGCTATTGCTGGGAACGTGATGAAGATGTCCTTTGAATTATGTTTTGCTATAACAACTGATTTGAAGCATGATTGAAACTTAAAGTTGTAATCTGGTATATAAATGGCTTTTTATGTTGCAGTATATTTTAACTTTATGCTCCCTTTAATAATCCTCCAATTATTATTACTTTAAACCCTTACGTCCATTTCCCTTGCTCGCTGCTTGAGCATCTTCCGAAATGCATTGGCACTATTCATTGTCTATAGTAGCGATTCCCTTGTTTCAACTCTGCAGAAAAACCTTTCTTCAGTATTACCCATTGTCCTTTTATTGGTGACTGTCTTAAGTAAATATCCTATCATTTTGCTCCTCAAATCAAGTGGAAACATTGAGATCATTTAGATTTTTCCTTTCTGAGCATCATATGACCTCCTTATTACTAAAAAGGTGACACCGCATATTTTAATTTCCAAGACTTTTTTGGAGGAATAATATTTCAAATTATTTTTTAATGTATTTTGTTATACATCAATAGTCCTACTTATTTTGCATAATTTGTCAGAATTCATCTGCATTTTGCCATTTATTTTAGTTGCGCAACATGGAAACGTGCTCACCGGCTCAACTTGTCTATGCCAACCAAGATGCCTGGCTGAGCTAGTTGGATTTGCCTGTTTTTGACCCATATCTCTCAATCTTTCTTATCCAAATGTATCTGTCCAAATGTCCGTTAAATTTAGAAATAAAGGAATTGCCTATTCCTTATTAGCACACCTTGTTTCGGTTTTTATGAGGAATTTGTAGAAGTAGGTTTGGTGAGTAACTGAAATGCCTTTTTATTTTGTGCAGAGGTGTCATTGAATCATAGTAAGATACAGCACGAAAATAGCCCTGAGGCTCAACAAATCTGTGCCAACTTTCAAGCACCTATTCATCCTCCCCTAATAATTTTATTTTCCCCACATTGTTGAATACGCCCCCTCGATTCTACCATTCACCGATAAACTGAGACAATTTCCAGTGGCCAATTTCCTGCCAAATCCCACGGCTTTGGGTATTGGGAGAAATCTGGAGCCATGTAGATTTCACACAGCACTGATGTCAGAATTAAAACTTGGGTCATTGGAATTGTAGGTCTGCAGTTATGCTAGCTGTGCCGTCAAATGGGGATGGGACAAATAATGTTTAGGATGAATGGGTGCGATTCAGAAAATGTAGAACAGTTTAGCATGTGAAAAGGCCCTTTGGCCCAAACATGATGCCAAGTGAATCTCCTTTTTAGCATGTGATAAGGCAATATTTGCTTGACATAATGCCCTGTTTCTCGAGTGTTGCTGGAGTTGGATTCATCCCGGCATGTAGAGAATATTCCAAAGCACTCCTGTCTTGTACTTCGTTGAATTTGGAAAGATTTACTTATTTCATCGCACAATTAGTCCATAACATCCATTCTAGCTCTCAGCAGTTCTCTATTTCATTCCTGTACTCCGTCTTGTCATTGTTTGTGATCCGGTTCCCAGCAGTGATATCATCTGCAAACCTATAGATGGAGTTTGAGCAGAATTTGGCCACACAGTTGTGAGCTTTTGAGAATATAGGGGTCAGAAAACTCATCGTTGCAAGGCACAGGTGTTGAGAATTATTGTGAAGTTGAATAGAATTGAACATTACACAAACTTTATGCTCTGATGGCAGTCAGTGAGGGATGATTAGACATAAGGCACAATGCTGAACTCCGAAAGCAATATTCTGTGACAAAGATAATCTCCCCAATTAATAATCTTACTCAATGGAAGGATGAGCAGCCAGTGCTCTCCATTGACTTCTACTTTACCAGGGCTTTTGAATGCTTACACTTAGTTAAGAGAAGTATTTCAAAGGGGTGTGGACCCAAGTACTCGCGAAAGAACCCAAGCTGTGCATCACTGAGCAAGTTAATTTTAAGATCTGTATGTTAGCACCATTGATAGATAGTGCCTCCCAATACTTTTCCGATTGAAAATAGAAGGATGAGGTGGTTAAGCTAAAGCAAATATCTTTTTGATTCTGGATTATCCTTTTATTATCCTTGTTATTTTAATGCTCTTGTATTATTAATGGCTAGTTTGCATTCAATTAACATCAACATCAAAGTTGGTCTAACCTAAAATTTTATGGGATCCACTTAACATTGTATACGTACTTCATTACAATTTTGTTCAAACTATTTTCTTTTTGTAGGACGTTGACGTAGAATATTTGGCTAAGACCACCAATGGATTTTCAGGAGCGGATTTGACTGAAATTTGTCAACGAGCTTGTAAGCTTGCAATCAGAGAATGTATTGAAAGTGAGATCAGACGTGAACGTGAAAGGCAGGGTAACCCTTCAGCAATGGTGGGTTTATTTGTAAACTACTAATTAAATACTTAATTACATTTATTTTAATTGTAAACAAGCTATTTGAGTTTTGAAAATAACCTGTGCTGCTATTGGAATTGTTCTAAATGCAGGAGGTTGAAGAAGATGATCCAGTTCCTGAAATACGCAAGGATCATTTTGAGGAAGCAATGCGTTATGCACGTCGATCTGTCAGTGACAATGACATTCGCAAATATGAGATGTTTGCACAAACACTGCAGCAGAGTCGTGGTTTTGGCAGCTTCAGGCAAGTTTTTTTTTTTTTAAATCTTCATATGTCTTACTGACTTTTCCAGATTTCTAGCATGTTTACATTCAGCAGTTCACTGCTTTTTGTGTTTTTTGTAAATTGTTCGTATGTGGTAGCTGTTTGATATTGTCTGAGTGAGTGGATTTCAATGTCTTAGCAACAGTGGGAGATTTCAAAAGGTAGCTGTTGGACTGGCTGAAAGAGTGGTCAATAAATTGGATAATTGAGCAGCCAATAAAAAGTAGGAAAGATGTAGCGAGTACACAAAAATGCTGGAAAAACTCAGCGGGTGCAGCAGCATCTATGGAGCGAAGGAAATAGGTAACGTTTCGGGCCGAAACCCTTCTTCAGACCTAAAGATGTAGCGGCGTGGTTTATTGGGAGTGGCAGTGTTTGTAGAGTTGCTGTGTGGAGGTGAAATGCTATGTGGCGGGTCAGTGTCAGGCTTCGGCGACAAAGCTGAGCAGAGGGTGACAGGAGGTCAAGGTCTGGTGTGCTATTTCTTGTGTGTGATTGTTGTGCTTTATTCCCCTCTTGGAATTAGTGCAGGAAAAATGGCAGGTACATTGGCCTCCCAATAATCAACAAGAATTAGAAGAACAAAGAATAAATATGGCAGGAGATTGCAGGTAGCTGCAAGACTAATAGGGCTATCAAAGTAACCAAGGGAACCAAATATGGACTGGGATTGCCATAGTGCCAAGGGTTGAATTTGTCAAATGTGTTCAGGAAAGTTTCCTCAGGCAATATGTAGAGGGCCCTCTCGGGGAGAGGACAAAGCTTGATCTGCTATTAGAAAATTGGGAAGGACAAGTACTGAAGTGTCAGTGGGTAAGACTTTTGAGACCGCAGTTAGAGGGACATGGGCTAAGCACAAGCAGGTGGGACTAGCGTTGATGGTGCATCTTGGTTGGGCCAAAGGGCCTGTTTTTAGCATTTATTTTTGAACAAGAACTTGTAATATCCCAATTTTGATTGTTGTAGATTTTTCTTGTATTCAAAGGTTTCAAACAAACTTGTTTTGATCAGTTTGCAACTGAGATATGTAATTTTCTTTGCTTATGAACATCTTTATACTCTTGATCTGTGATTTCAGACTTGAATTATGAGATTTGTTTTACTATACAGTTAAAATTACCATTATCTCCTTCTACTTGCAGATTCCCATCAAGTAGCCAACCTGGAGCAGGACCAAGTCAAGGAACCGGAGGTGGAAGTGGTGGAAACATGTTTAGTGAAGACAATGATGATGATCTGTATGGTTAAACATACATTGTGGACCAAATTTGATCAGGCCAAGGTGTACAATTTCCATTTCTTGGACTGTTGCTTTTTTTTCTCTTCCTACCATCCCTCCCCCCTCTCTTCAGTCCAGTCGGAGGAGCGTGTGCATCTTGTCAGTAATCTGGTTCACAGGGCTTCTAATGAACCTATTGATATTGGATGTGAAGTTAACTGTTAAATCACTGCAGAGTAGTATATGACTGCCTTCTGGGAAACCTCTGTTCTAATTGATACGGCAGATTGAGCAGCTTTTGCAGTGGGTATAACTGTAGCCTGAAAAATTACAAAATGCTTATGAAACTTCATTTTTTTTTATTTCAGTTGGTGACATATGATAAATGTATGCATTTGAAAAATGAGACTTGAAATGTTAAGGAACTTAATATGAACTGATAATAAAATCTGAATTGTTGCACCTCCAATAATGAATTGTCTTTTGCCTGAGTTTAAAGCTGAAGTTACAGGTCAAGCCACATAATTGGTTTACAAAAGTCATTTGTATAGACTGTTATGTGGAGAGGCCCAGCGACCAATAAAAGCAAGGGAAGGTACAGAACTGTGGGAGATGCTTTGTATCTTGAACTATGAAATGTTGATGAGAGAGTTGCTGATCAGCCATTTTAAGAACAAAGCAAGCTTTTTTGACATTTTGCCAGGAGAATTGAGAAAATAACTAAATGCAAGTCAAAGAAGGCCTTTGTCAAGTGAGTAGTGGGACATTTAAAAAGCAGATGTTTGGCTTAAAGAGAGGCCCAGTCGCCAATAAAAGGAAGGTAAATATTCTATGATTTCCCCCATCCCCCAAGCACTGGATACCTTGGCTGACTTGAGTCGACCTGACGGGCGAGGCCAACTCTGAGCGACGAAGCCTGCGGCTTCCATACATCTCCTGAAATTTTGACCTTGTGTAGCCGCAGACATGACCAGGTGACCAGACTCTGATGCGGAAAAACCACTGGACCATTCCATCTGAGTGCGGGCACCGCCGCCTGGGAGACGTTGACCCAACTGGAGTTGACATTGAGGAGGTAACGACAAGATTCGACCTCCAGGCCTGACCAAGTGTGGACTTCGACCTGAATGAGCAGCGGATGTTGTGGTCCGACCTGCTGGAAGTCCAAACTACCGGGTCGCTCAGTGTTGCTACTCAAATCCCAGACCACATGAGTGCAACCACTTACCTGATGGAGAGGCCAACTCTACACTACAACTCCTGGGCCATCGGTTCTCTAAGGTAATAAGACTTCAGAGAAAACGTGGGAAACAAGCCTGACTGCACAGAGACCTAAACAACCAGGTTTCAAGTCCCCCTTTCCCACCATACTGTTGGCAAATGTACAAGCTATTGAGAACAAGTTAGATAAATGTAAAGTTTGACTTGCCTATCTTAGAGAACTGAAGGACTGCAGCATTGTCTGTTTTACAGAGATATGGCTCACCCCTACTTCACCTGACTGCCATTCAACCCGAGTGCTTCTCAATACCAGATGGAACTATGCGGCATCCTTAGGCAAGGCTAAGGATAGAGGGGTCTGCTTTCTAATTAACTAGATAAGGAGTAGGCTTTACACTTACAACGCTCCGTAGTTTGTGATCTTCTTAATCTCATCTCACGTTATTCCCTTTATCGTGTATCCATTTGTGCACTGGGTGGCTCAATTGTAATCATGTATTGTCGTTCCGCTGACTGGTGAGCATGCAACAAGGGCGGCAGGCTTCGTCGCTCAGAGTTGGCCTCGCCCGTCAGGTCGACTCAAGTCAGCCAGTGGAGGTGCTGCTCTACAGCGCCAGAGACCCGGGTTCGATCCTGGCTACGAGTGCTTGCCTGTACGGAGTTTGTACATTCTCCGCGTGACCTGCATGGGTTTTATCCGAGAACTTCGGTTTCCTACCACGCTTCAAAGACGTACAGGTTTGTACGTTAATCAACAGCATAAAGTGTCCCAAGTGTAGGATGGTGTTAATGTGCGGGGATTGCTGGTCAGTGGGCCGAATGGCCTGTTTCTGTGCTATATCTCTAAACTAATCTAAAAGCTCTTCACTGTACCTCAGTACATGTGACAATAAACTAAACTCATGAACTCCACTCTATATGGAGCTGTACATGATGGTCCTGGTGAGCTTATGCATTCCAGAGCTGGAATATCTTGGTGAAATGTCGAGCACACTACCTGCTGCGGGAATTCACTTCCACTACCTTGACAGCAACCGACATCCCACCCCAGGGTGATACTAAGCTTGCACTTGAGAAGCACGTTGTCACCAATAGCTTTGAACTAATGTACCCTGCGGCTTTGTTTTCAAATAGGGACTTCAATCTCAAGAGCATGCTACCACAATGCGATCAGCATGTCCCCTGCCCAACCAGAGGCCCAATAACCATTATGCTGCTTTACAACCATCGAAAGCACATACCACTCCAACACCCTGCTTGTCAGCAGAACTGAAGAGGGAGGATCTGATGCAGAAAGTCATGCTGTGGTGGTCTGAGAAGACAGATGAACTCTCTGAAGAAGGGTCCTGACCCGAAACCTCACCCATTCCTTCTCTCCAGAGATGCTGCCTGTCCCGCTGAGTTACCCCAGCATTTTGTGTCTACCCCTCTTCATGACTGTTTTGAGTCGATGGACTGGTCCATTTTGAAGAATCTGTGGCTAACCTAGATGAATAGGCCTCTGCTGTCACAGACTGTATCAGCAAGTGTATAGCAACGAAGATGATGCATGTGTTCCCCAACCAGATACTATGGATGCACTGTAAGATCCAGTCCCTTGTGAAGACCAAGTTGGAAGTGAAAGAAACATACAATTCTTAAGGGATTGGACAGGGTAGATGCAGGAAAAATGTTCCTGATGTTGGGGGAGTCCAGAACCAGGGGTCACAGTTTAAGAATAAGGTGTAGGCCATTTAGGATTGAGATGAGGAAAAATAATTCCATCCAGAGTTGTGGATCTGTGGAATTCTCTGTCACAGAAGGCAGTGGAGGCCAATTCACTGGATGTTTTCAAGAGTTAGATATAGCTCTTGGGGCTAACGGAATCAAGGGAAATAGGGAGAAAGCAGGAACGGGATTTTGATTTTGGATGATCAGCCATGATCATATTGAATGGTGTTGCTGGCTCGAAGGGCCGAATGGCCTACTCCTGCACCTATTTGTTGCTATGTAACAGGAAGTAACCAATGCAAACATCCAGCCTTTTTTCTTGTGTAATTATAGTAGTATTTCAGGGTGCAAGTGAGGTCATGCCCGCTCTACCGAGTAGAATTTTGGTCTCCATGTTTAATAAAGGAGGTACTTGCATTGGAGGGAGAGCAGAAAGTTCATTCCCAAGACTGAGGATTTACAAAGTACAGTTGAGCTGTACTCACCAAATACATAAAGGGAGTACAATCTAAATGAAGCACAAAATTCGGTGGGGGATTAACAGGTTGCTTCCAATCCTTACACATTATGGGCAAATTACAGAAGCCAAAGTCTTTGGGATGCGAGAGGAAATCTGAAGGAAATCATCACGGTCACAGGGAGAATGTGCAAACTCTACATGGTCAGCACCCAAGGTCAGGACCAAAGCCAGGTTTCTAGCGCGCTGTGAGACGGCAGCTCTACCAGCCATGCCACTGTCAAGAGAATGTTTTCCTCTAGTCGAGGGCGTCGATGATCACCACCTAGTGGATCAACTTGCCCCGCAAATTTCTCTTTATCACCTTGAAACTACGCCCTGCAGTTCTTGATTTCCCTGTGAAAAATGGTGATATTCACCTGGTGTTCCTCATAATTTTCTATGCCTCTGCAACATCACCCCCTCAGTCCCCAATGTCAAGTTAGATATAGCTCTTGGGGCTGACGCAATCAAGGGATATGGTGGAGAAAGCAGGAACGGGGTACTGATTTTGGATGATCAGCCATGATCATATTGAATGGTGCTGGGCCGAATGGCCTACTCTTGCACCTGTTTTCTATGTTTCTAAGTCACACGGTCCTGAGCGGTACAGGGAATCTGATTTACGACCTTCACAGTGCCATTAAATGTGCCAGTAGGGAATTCCGGACTAAGCTGGAACTGCAAGGCACTGACTGACATGAACACCTGTAGTTTGTGACATGACCCACACAATTACCGGCTACAAATTGAAGATGGGCAGTATCGCTGGCAACATTTGGTGCCTCCCTGATAATCACAAAACATTCTACATCTGCTTTGAACAGAAGATCAGTGGTGGAATGCCACCTGCTCTGCCAGTTTGCACATTTGTACCAACAGTTAGTATGGCAGGAATAAGATTGGTCTTCACAAGAGTGCATCAGTGGGAAGCAACTGGTCTGGATGGGGTCCCTGACTGCATAGAAACATAGAAATTAGGTGCAGGAGTAGGCCATTCGGCCCTTCGAGCCTGCACTGCATGCTCAAGACCGGTGTAGACACCTTTAACCTGTCACTACTCCATTCTGAGTTCCACTTGCATCTCAGTCCCTTATACTCCCAATCCACTTGTGACTGTACAGCTAAATTCGAGACTAATTCTATCAAGTTTGCAGATACCACTGTGGTGAGCCAAACTACGAACAATGACAGGACAGAATACAGGAAGGAGATGGAGAACTTAGTGATATGGTGTCAGAGCAATAACCTCTCCCACAATGTCAGCAAGATGATGGAGCTAGTTATTGACTTCAGGAAGCATAGTGGAGTACATGCCCCAATCAGCATCAGTGGTGCAAGAATGGAAATTATTGAGATCTTCACCCCTGCCTCACCATTCCACCCCAGGTCTTCTCGCAAAAACCCAATAGACCGTATAAATTCCTTGGTGAAGTATCTCCCGTACTGTACTACCTTGCGTGGGTCTTTACTGTGGCTGACCAGGCAGCAGTCTATATTCTGCTTCAGGCCAATGCTAAGCTTGCACTTGAGGAATTAGAAGTTCCTTGGTGTTAATATTAGCAATGGTATTTGCTCATATAATGCAACAGCCAAGATGGCACACTGACGCCTCTGCTTCCTGAGGAGACTGAAATTTCGGCTTGTCTCCAGTGACTAATGAAAATCTAAAGATGCACTTAGAAAGCATACTTTTAGTTTTCATCACAGCGTAGTTTGGGAACAGCTCTGGCCAAAAGCGCAAGAAAATGCAGAATTGTAGATGTTGCTCAGTCCATCACACAGATCACTTTCCACCCTTGATTCGATTTACATGCTGACTTGGAAAAGCAGCCAACATAATTGAGGAAGAGCAGAAGCTGGAAAGCGCGCATCACTAGAGTCTGGAACAGCTTCTTCGCCTATGTGAGAAAATAACTGTTTGCAAATCAAATGCAAAATTGAACCATGCATTCTGGACTTGTTCCATGTTAGTGTGCCTGATACTTTCCACCTTTCTGGCATGCTGGTAGTGATGGAAATTATTATTCTAAGCAAATTTCAGCCAGCAGTTATGCAAATTTGATCCTGGCTCCAAATAATGACTTCCAAAACAGTCCAGGGCAAACTAGAACACAGTGCTGCATTCCTGTTTAATTTGATATTTTAACCGCTTGTTGGCATGGGAGGCTGAACAAGGCATCTCGGCCTCACTGGAAACTAGTCACATGCAATCCAAAGTACTGTGTTTAACTAACCAGTGCTTTGATCAGAAGTAAAATTCAATGACAAAATAATTTGTTTTGATTTATCACCTCCCTGCACGTTTAGGTGAAAGTCAACTCTGGGAGGTTTGCTAGCTCTGGTAAAAGAGGCACAGAAATACATATACTTTATTTTATTCCCATTGTTGTGATTTATTTAGGGGAAACTAATTTTGACGTTGAGATTTAGTGCACCAGAAAATATTTTCTTGTTAATTCCTGCTTGCTTGATCACAGAACATGCAATTCAATGTTACGCCACTTTTGTTTGGTCTCCTGGTTACAGTTACACCTGTTGTGTTTCAGTACCTACTTAAAGCCTGAATTTGGTTGGTTCAATAAGACTTAAGCACTTCACAATAAAATGACAAAATTACAATAAGAGTAGTACTTCAGACTTATCGACTTTTGCCTAAAGACTTTTTTTTAAAAAGTAGAAACCAGGAACTGCAGTTGTGCAGTGTTGGTAGTTACCTAAAATTTGAGAACTGCAGATGCTGGTCTGCAAAAAAAAAAAGACAGAGCGCTGGAGTAACTCAGCATGTCAGGCAACATCTCTGGCAAACTTGGATTGGTGACGTTTCAGGTTGAAACACATTTTCAGTCTGATTGTGGTGGTGGGGGGAAGAAAGGAGGGGCAGGATAGAGTCTGCCAATCAATAAATGGATACAGGTCAGGGTTTTTTTATCGGCAGATGGTTGGACAAGATAAAAACAAGATGTGAGGTAGAATGATTCTTCTTGCGTATGACGTGCACAGCCTAAAGTTGTAGGACAACTTGTTCTAATTGATCTTATTTGATTGTGCAAGCCGGGTTGATTGCATTCGTCGAAACAGGGCGGACCACGTGAAGAGTTATGAATTTTGAAGCAACGGGAAGGAACGTATGAGATGGGGAGGGGGAGGGGGAGGGTGAGGGTGTTGGTAGTTACCTAAAATTTGAGAATGCTATTGGGTTGAAGGCTACCCAAGCAGAATATCAGGTGCTGTTCCTTCAGTTTGCGTGTGGCCTCGCTCTGGCAGTGAATATGATTTAGGACGGAAAGTTCAGTATGGGTATAGGAAGTTAAAATGATTAGTAACCAGGAGATCAGGTAGGCCTTAGTGGATTGAGCACAAATATCAGTAGTAAAGCACAACTTAATCAGTAGTAAAGAAAGCAAACTCAATGCTAGCATTTATTTCAAGAAGGCTTGTATACAAAAACAGGGATGTAATACTGAGGCTCTATAAGGCGTTGGTAAGGCCACATTTAGAATATTGCAAGCAATTTTGGGCACCATATCTGAGGAAGGATGTGCTGGCTGAAGAGGGTCCAGAGGAGGTTTACAGGAATTATCCCAGGAATGTGTAGGTTAACCTATGCTGAGTGTTTGTTGGCACTGAGTGTACTCGCTGGAGTTTAGAAGAATGAGAGGGGACCTCATTGAAACAAACAGTGAAAGGTTTGGATAGAGTGGATGTGGAGAGGATGTTTCCACCAGTGGGAGAGTCTAGGACCAGAGGTCATAACCTCAGAATTAAAGAATGTTATTTTAGGAAGGAGATGAGATATTTCATTAGTCAGAGGATGGCAAATCTGTGGAATTCTTTGCCACAGAAAGCTGTGGAGGCCAAGTCAGTGGATATTTTTAAATGTAGAGATAGATACTTGAGTAGTACAGGTGTCAGAGGTTAAGGGGAGAAGACAGGAGAATGGGGTTAGGAGGGAGAGATACTGTAGATCAGCCATGATTGAATGGTGTCTTGCTGATGTAAATGAGGCCACATCGAGAACACCAGATGCAGTTGTTGAGGTTAGAGGATGTGCACGTGAACCTTGAGTGTCTTACCTGGAATGACTATTGGAGTCCCTGGATGGTGGTATGGGGGAGGTCTTGGGACACGTGTACCACTCTTGCATTTGCAGGTCAAATTACAGCACCTGCGGAGGGGGTGGTTTGGATGGGAAGGGATGAGCGAACCAAGGAGCTGCGGAGGGAGTGGTCTCTGCAGAAGGCAGAAAGAGGTGGGTTGGGGAGATGTGACTGATGGTGGGATTATGTTGGAGGTGACGGAAATGTTGGAGAATAATGTGTTTGATGTGGAAGCTGGTGGGATGAAAGGTGAGGACCAGGGAACTCTATCCTTGTTTCATCCGGGGGAGGGCGTGCGAGAGCAGGTCTCTGCGACACCGAGGAGATGCGGTGAGGAATTAATCTATTACAGCAGGAGGGAAATCACATTTACCACAGAAAGAGGACATTTCGGATGTCCTAGAATGGAAAGCCTCATCTTGGGGGTAGAGACGGAGAACTTGAAAGTGGGAATAGTGACATTGCAAGAGGCAGGGTGGGAGGGGTCCTAGTCCAGATAATGGAGTCAGTTTGTAGTGGGTGTCAATTAAGTCTGTCCACTGAGATGGAGATACAGTGGTTTGCAAAAGTTTTCATACCCCTTGAACTTTTCCACATTTTGTCACGTTACAACCACAAACGTAAATGTATTTTATTGGGATTTTATGTGATAGACCAACACAAAGTGGTGCATAATTGTGAAGTGGAAGGAAAATGATACATGGTTTTCAAATTTTTTTACAAATAAAAAACTGAAAAGTGTGGCGTGCAAAAGTATTCAGCCCCCCTGAGTCAATACTTTGTAGAACCACCTTTCGCTGCAATTACAGCTGCAAGTCTTTTGGGGTATGTTTCTACCAGCTTTGTACATCTAGAGACTGAAATTTTTGCCCATTCTTCTTTGCAAAATAGCTCAAGCTCAGTCAGATTGGATGGAGAGCGTCTGAACAGCAATTTTCAAATCTTGCCCGAGATTCTCAATTGGATTTAGGTCTGGACTTTGACTGGGCCATTCTAACACATGAATATGCTTTGATCTAAACCATTCCATTGTAGCTCTGGCTGTATGTTTAGGGTCGTTGTCCTGCTGGAAGGTGAACCTCCGCCCCAGTCTCAAGTCTTTTGCAGACTCTTAACAGGTTTTCTTCCAAGATTGCCCTGTATTTGGCTCCATCCATCTTCCCATCAACTCTGACCAGCTTCCCTGTCCCTGCTGAAGAAAAGCAACCCCACAGCATGATGCTGCCACCACCATGTTTCACAATGGGGATGGTGTGTTCAGGGTGATGTGCAGTGTTAGTTTTCCGCCACACATAGCGTTTTGCATTTAGGCCAAAAACTTCAATTTTGGTCTCATCTGACCAGAGCACCTTCCTCCACATATTGGCTATGTCCCCCACATGGCTTGTGGCAAACTGCAAACGGGACTTCTTATGGCTTTTTTTCAACAATGGCTTTCTTCTTGCCACTCTTCCATAAAGGCCCGATTTGTGGAGTGCACGACTAATAGTTGTCCTGTGGACAGATTCTCCCACCTGAGCTGTGGATCTCTGCAGCTCCTCCAGAGTTACCATGGCTTGGCTGCTTCTCTGATCAATTGATCTCCTTGCCCGGCCTGTCAGTTTAGGTGGACGGCCATGTCTTGGTCGGTTTGCAGTTGTGCCATACTCTTTCCATTTTCGGATGATGGATTGAACAGTGCTCCGTGAAATGTTCAAAGCTTGGGATATTTTTTTATAACCTAACCCTGCTTAAACTTCTCCGCAACTTTATCCCTGACCTGTCTGGTGTGTTCCTTGGGCTTCATGATGCTGTTTGTTCACTAATGTTCTCTAACAAACTTCTGAGGCCTTCACAGAGCAGCTGTATTTATACTGAGATTATATTACACACAAGTGGACTCTATTTACTAATTAGGTGACTTCTGAAGGCAATTGGTTGCACTGGATTTTATTTAGGGGTATCGGAGTAAAGGGGGCTGAATTCTTTTGCACGCCACAATTTTCATTTTTTTATTTGTAAAAAAATTTGAAAACCATTTATCATTTTCCTTCCACTTCACAATTATGCGCCACTTTGTGTTGGTCTATCACATAAAATCCCAATAAAATACATTTACGTTTGTGGTTGTAACATGACAAAATGTGGAAAAGTTCAAGGGGTATGAATACTTTTGCAAGCCACTGTAGATATCGAGAAAGGGGAGAGAAGAGTCAAAAAAAGTTGAAGGAAATTTGAGAGCAGGGTGGAAGTTAGTTGTGAAGTTAATGAAATCAATGAGTTCTGGGTTAAGAGGTAGTCATTAATGTAGCGGAGAATTAGGGGATGGTGCCAGTGTACGTCTGGGAAAAAGATCGTTTGATGTAATCAACAAACGATAGGTATAGATGGGGCCCATGCAAGTACCCATGATTACATTTAATGTTGTCCAACTATCTGCCTATTAAACACCCCCCCCTCACCCGTATCTACCTATTACTTACTCGGCTTTACTCTCCCTTCTCTTTTCCTCTCTTCCCCAACTCCCCACCACCACCACCACAATCAAGTCTGTAGAAGGGTTCCGATAAGAAATGTCACCTATCCACGTTCTTCCGAGATTCTGCCTGACCCATTGGTTACTCCAGCACTTTGTGCCTATTAAGAAAAATGTGCTTTTACAAGAAAAATGCATATAGCATTATTTTAGTCATGTCTCTAATTGTCTGAACGCCCTAAATAATGTGTTTGATGTAACCAACAACAAGGCAGGTAGAGCTGGGGCAGGAGCTGGTGACAACGATGGCTCAACGCCTCTACTTCCTTAGAAGATTGTGGAGATTCAGTATGTCGACAAATACACTTTTGAATTTTCGCATGTGCACGGAAGAGAGCAAACTGACTTTTTACTGCAGCAAAAAATCAATGATCCAGTGAAACACTAATTGCAACTAAACAGTTCCGCTTTCGTCCTATTTCGTCATAAGGATTCCATTCCACTCCAGTCATTTTCTGGCTCCATTAGTTGAAGTCACTTCACAGACACTCTTTTGTCTTCTCATCTATTCCACTATCCAGGGATCCAACACCACTTCCTGGTGAAACAACATATTGCTTGTACTTCTATTGTGTTGCACTTTATTTGGTGCTCACAATATATCTTTGTCTGCTTGGCAAAAAACTAAACGGCATCACCTCTTTCAGCTAGGCATGTTACAGCCCTCACAACTCAACATTGAATTGAACCTTTTTAGATAACCAGCCTAATATAACCTGCAGTATAATGTGGATAAATGTGAGGTTATCCACTTTGGTGGCAAAAACAGGAAAGCAGACTATTATCTAAATGGTGGCCGATTAGGAAAAGGGGAGATGCAACGAGACCTGGGTGTCATGGTACACCAGTCATTGAAAGTAGGCATGCAGGTGCAGCAGGCAGTGAAGAAAGCGAATGGTATGTTAGCTTTCATAGCAAAAGGATTTGAGTATAGGAGCAGGGAGGTTCTACTGCAGTTGTACAGGGTCTTGGTGAGACCACATCTGGAGTATTGCATACAGTTTTGGTCTCCAAATCTGAGGAAGGACATTATTGCCATAGAGGGAGTGCAGAGAAGGTTCACCAGACTGATTCCTGGGATGTCAGGACTTTCATATGAAGAAAGACTGGATGGACTCGGCTTGTACTCGCTAGAATTTAGGAGATTGAGGGGGGATCTTATAGAAACTTACATAATTCTTAAGGGGTTGGACAGGCTAGATGTAGGAAGATTGTTCCCGATATTGGGGAAGTCCAGGACAAAGGGTCACAGTTTAAGGATAACATTTTTCATACAGAGAGTGGTGAATCTCTGGAACTCTCTGCCACAGAGGGTAGTTGAGGCCAGTTCATTGGCTATATTTAAGAGGGAGTTAGATGTGGCCCTTGTGGTTAAGGGGATCAGAGGGTATGGAGAGAAGGCAGGTACGGGATACTGAGTTGGATGATCAGCCATGATCATATTGAATGGCAGTGCAGGCTCGAAGGGCCGAATGGCCTACTCCTGCACCTATTTTCTATGTATCTAATGGTCATCATCGTGCAACATTAACTTGGATTTTCTTTCCCCTCAGATGTTGCTTGATTCATTGATTACTTGCAGATTCCTTTATTTCAGATTTCCAACAACTGCATTTTGTTTTGTATATTACAGAAGAACATTTTATTAATCGGTATTGTATGATATTGTCACATTTAAAATCAAGTTTGTGCATTTCTATTTTCATTACCCCACCTGTGAATATACTGATTATGTAAATTGTACTGAAATACCTGCTATGTCCTTAACATCAATTATTTTCTCATGTTTAGTATTAATTTAATCAATTTCAGGAGAAATGAAAGGTGACTTTAAATGTGAAAATATGCCCGGAATGCTTTCATGGCTCCAATTGATTTTCAATAAGAATCGTTGAATGGGAAGTATGGATGACTTGAATCTCTCCAAACTCTCACCCCATCTCTCTGGGAAAAAAAAGTAAAATTAGTTTAGTGATGCAGCATGGAAACAGTGTGAAAGATTATAAAACACAGGGCAAAAACCATGTTGAGTGATCCCTCTGCCTGCTCCACCTATCTCATGGTTCATCTTCTGAATCATTCAATTTTTCTAAATGATCCTTATACTCAAGTGTTCATGCTCTGGGGTAGAGAAAAACAAATCCCGAAAGCTGAATGAACCGATTTTCCCCCTCATTTAGCTCTAGTCAAGTCAAGTCAATTTTATTTCTATAGCACATTTAAAAACAACTCTCGTTGACCAAAGTGCTTTACATTAGTGCAGATACTAACTTGCTACAAACAGTGGTACATAGATCAACAATACATACATACAGCGCTCCCTCAGAGGACCTCAAGAAAGGCTTGAGAGTAGAAATAAGTTTTGAGTCTAGACTTAAAAGAGTTGATGGAGGGGGCAGTTCTGATGGAAGAGGGATGCTGTTCCATAGTCTAGGTGCTGCAACCGCAAAGGCGCGGTCGCCCCTGAGCTTATGCCTAGAGGGTTGGTCAGTAACCCCAAGTCGGCCGATCTGAGGGACCTGGAGGTGGTATGGTGGGAAAGCAGATTTTTGATGTAGGTGGGGGCAAGCCCGTTAAGGGCTTTGTAAACAAAAAGAAGGATCTTGAAATTTATTCGGAACCACAGTGGGAGCCAGTGGAGAGAGGCCAGGATCGGGGTGATGTGGTCCCTTTTTCGGGTGCCCATCAGGAGTCTCGCTGCGCCGTTTTGGACCAATTGCAGGCGGGACAGGGATGATTGGCTGATGCCAGTGAAAAGGGAGTTGCAGTAATCAAGACGGGAGGAGATAAATGAGTGGATGATCTTTTTGAGGTCGTCAAATCGGAGGAAAGGTTTTATTTTTGCTATCGTTCGAAGCTGGAAGAAGCTAGCTTTTACCGCGGCATTGACGTGTTTGTCAAATTTCAACGCAGAGTCAAATATCACGCCAAGGTTTTTGACGTGAGGTTTGAGTAATGGGGTAAGGTCACCAAGGCTGCCTGCTATCATTTTGATGGATTCCGGGGGTCTGAGTAGGATGACCTCAGACTTACTCTTGTTTAGTTGGAGGAAGTTATGAGCCATCCAACACTTTATATCCTCGAGGCAGTGGGTAGATTAGATTGTTTGTTGGGTTTGAGGGGGAGATAGAGTTGTGTATCGTCTGAATAGCAGTGGAAGAAAATGCCCTGTCTTTGGATGACTTGGCCTAAGGGGAGCATGTACATGGAGAAGAGAATGGGGCCTAGGATGGAACCTTGTGGAACCCCGCAGCAGAGGCTAGCTGGGGAGGAGAAAGAGTTACCTATGTTTGTACAGGAACTCCTATCTTTGAGATAGGAGACAAACCAGCACAGGGCAGTGCCATCAATACCAACCCCGTACCGGAGATGGTCAATTAGGATGGTATGGGCGACCGTATCGAATGCAGCACTGAGGTTGAGAAGGAGCAGGAGCCAATGGTGAGAAGCAGGTCGTTATGTACCTTCAACAAGGCAGACTCTGCTGTGGTGGGCCCTGAAACTTGATTGGAAAGTTTCCAAGATGGAATTTTGGTGAAGATAAGTCATGTTGATTTAAAATTACCGTTTCAAGGACTTTAGCCTTTAGGCTTAGGCTTTTTCATTTTAAGAGGAGCAACAGAATCCAGGATGGAAGAGCAAGTGGTGTTGAATAAAGAAATGAGGTCGTCAGTGCTGAGATGGAGGGGAGACGTCTCGATGGTGCAGATGTCGGGGGCGGCTATGAGAGCCTCAGAGAAATTACTGGCAGTCGAAGAGATGATGAGAGGTATAGATAGGGTAGTCAACACCTTTCTCTCCATGGTACAAATGTGAAAGACGAGAGGACATAGCTTTAAGGTTAAAGGGGCAATGTTTAAAGGAGATGTGCGGGACATGTTATACAGAGGGTGGTAAGGCCTGGAATTGAATGCCAGAGGTGCTGGTGGTGATGGTGGCAGATATGATAGTGACGTTTGAGAGGCCTTTAGATAGGCACATGAAGTGGCGGACTGGGTCTAAAAATATTGGTTGCCAGGAGACAAAGGGGGCCCACATCATCAGGGGCCCACTTGATATAGGGGGCCCACTTGCCATCGGGCAAGCTGACACCCTGGCCAGTCCGCCACTGGGCACATGGATATGCAGGTAATGGAGAAGTATGGATCGTGTACAGGCAGATGAGATTAATTTATCTCGGCATCATGTTTGGCACAGACATTGTGGGCCAAAGGGCCTGTTCCTGTGCTAAACATGATGCCAAGATACATTAATCTCAATGCCAAAATGGGTGGAGAAATGGCAGATGGAGTTTAATCCGAGCAAATGTGAAGTGTTGCACGTTGGGATCCAAGTTCATAGTTCCCTGATAGTGGCAACACAAGTAGACATACGGTATCCTTGCCTTCATTCGTTAGCGGCTTGGAGTCAGGAAGTCATGATGCAACTCCATAATATTTGGCTAGACTGCATTTGGATGATTTTATGCAGTTCTGCTTGTCCCATTACAGGAAGGATGTGTTGGAAAGGATGTAAAGGCGATTTACCAGATTGCTACCTGGATTTGAGGGTATTGTTTTCTCTGGAACACTGGAGGTTTAGGGGGACCTGATAACAGTATCTAAAATGATGAGAGGCATAGATAGGGTAGACAGTCAGAACCTTTTCCCCTCTATGTAAATGTTAAAGAGTAGAGGGGATTCGCTTTAATGTAAAAGGAGCAAAGTTTAAATTAGATTTTTAGTTTAGAGATACAGCACGGAAACAGGCCATTCGGCCCACCGAGTCCGTGCCGACCATTGAGCTCCACACATTAACACTATCCTACACATACTCGGGACAATTTTACAATTATACCAAGTCAATTTACCTACAAACCTGTACGTCTTTGGAATGTGGGAGGAAACCAAAGATCTCGGAGAAAACCCACGCAGTCACAGGGAGAACGTACAAACTCCGTACAGACAGTACCGTAGTTGGGATCGAACCACGGTCTCCAGTGCTGCAAGCACTGTAAAGCAGCAACTCCACTGCTGCGTCGCCGTGCTGCACATGTGTGGGACAAATTTTTTTTAGACAGAGGATGGTGGGTGCCTGGAACGCTCTGCCAGGGCGTGAGTTGGAGGAAGATACAGGAGTGGCATTGATGCTTTTAGATGGGCCCATGGATGTGCCGGGAATGGAAGCATATGGTTATGTGCAGAGAGATGATCTTGGCATCATTTACAAGGGCTTGCTCCCGTGCTGTACTATGCTTTAAAACTCTACTCTTATCAAATGCGTTTTGTTCTCCTGGATTTGGATGTGACATATTAATCCAGAATGAGTTAAGATTAAATAACTTGTGCCCCAACAGCATTGATGGGTGTGTTGTTTCCTGTATGAGGGCCCGCAATTCAAATTGTGTCAATGGAGTTGATTGTTTTTAAACTTACTACAATCGTTGGGACTATCAATCTTCCATTGCAGTCAAATGAATCAATTTGTTGCATATCCTCTTCAGACAAGATGAAATCAAACACCTGTTTTATAAAGCACATGTGTTTATGTTCCTATTAAACAAATCTCTTGCTCTGCATTACTTCCATTCATGTAGCTTTCCTACCGTCAGACCCATAATAAAATAAGCAGTTTTCTTCAGGTTTGTGAAACACTCTTTGCTGTGAAACTAAATCTCAGTTAGCAATGTTTCAATAAGTAGTGTATTGATAATCAGTGTCTATTTTGAAAAATAAAACTACATCAATGAGAGATGTGGTAGATTCGATTCCAAGCTGAATCTTGGTGCACAGGAACACCATGGCCTCCACCCCCACCCCTCTGTCCACTAGCTAATCGTTACTCCAATCTGAAGAAGGGTCTGACCCACCATGTTGTCTGTCCCTCATCCGATGAAGTGTGGGTTACTCCAGCAGGTTAATAACTCCATGCCTTATTGATGGTGCATTAAAATCCTGGCCCAGCTTAGCTAAAACCCATACATTTTCACATTGCTTGCATTTATAACATGCCTTGGTTAATTTTACAACATGCATTACGTTGTTTATCTATAAAGTTGTATTTGAAAGAATATATATAATAGTGGCAAGGTGACGACTTGTATTTATGTATCCCTCAACTGGAGCAAACCAATTGTTACCTCAATATTTTCTTTAATCCTGGAAGGTGTGGTACTTTTGGGAATGCACACTACTTCTCTTTGCAACTGCCACCTAGGGATTAAAAAATGATTAGTCTTTTGAATAACACTTGTTATGGTTAGTCCCAGTTTACAATTACATGACTTGAGTTCAACCTCTGCATATGAATGACAAACTGTTTGAGAAACCAACAGAATGGATTTTCTGGATGCTTCGGGACCGCGGGTGACAACATCTGGAATTTTGCCACATCAAACCGAGGAGGAATACCTTCTATTTTGCAAGTTTATCGTCATTTCGAGAATCCTATCTTGAGACACGACATCTGAGCCAACAGCAGTGCCATTTCTAAAGCCTTGTCAGCAATAACATCTTTTTAAAAGTACATAATTATTACCCTGGTTTGTTCATGTCAGCTTTAATTTAAAAATGGCAAAAACAAGATATAAACTGCTTTTCCAATGGGACAACCCATCTCTTCCGACATTTTCTGCCATGTGGGAACTTGGTTTCTGTCTTGTGAAATATTAGGGATATGAACAGATCTCAGAAATGGATCCCCAACATGTACTGTACATGTAATTATTTTATATCTGGGCCCAACCTGTGTGACGTAATGATTTTACATCTTTAATTTTTTTTAAACTTGAAATTATAATACTGTTTAGAAAATGTCAAAATTCAACTAGTACCAGATTAAAATAATTCTTACTCTGAGGGACATATTTTCCTTCCTTCAACTTTGGGGCGACATAGTGGCAAGGTGGTAGAGTTGCTGCCTCACAGTGCCAGAGACCCGGGTTCAATCCTGACCACGGGCGCTGTCTTTACAGAGTTTGTAGATTCTCCCTGTGACCGCAGTTTTCTCTGGACGCTGGTTTCCTCCCATACTACAAAGAGTGCAGGTTTGTAGGGTAATTGGCTTCCGTAAAAAACATTTTAATTGTCCCTGGTGTGTCGGGCCTGTTCTCTAAAGTCGAAACTGAATGAATGGTGGAAACAAAACTATTCAAACAATATGTATGTGCTGTTATATGATGACTAAAAGTCATTGGTTAGTGAAAGGTTACCTAAAATTGGAGAATTCAATATTCCTACCATTGTGTTGTAAGGTACACAGCAGAATATGACATGCTGTTCCTCCAGTTTGCATGTGGCCTCACTCTTGTAGTGGAGGCGGCCCAGAACAGAAATATCATGTGGGAGTGAGAAGGAGAGTTAAAATAGTTAGTAACTGTGGGGTCCAGCAGGCTTTGGTGGACCAAGTACGTAACAAATTGTGAAGACAGTCCTTTCTCCTGTAACAAATTGTTGGACTAGAGACTAGAGAATAGTAATTACTGAGAGGACTCTCACCATCTGCTGCTTGACACTTGATCCTACTTTTAAATCTTAAATTGGATTATGACAATTCAAAGTCCTGGCCTATTGTAAGAATGGATTTCCACTAAATTTAAAAAAATGTGACCATAATCAAAGCACTAATTTGCGCAGTAAAATAGTGGATGTAAAGAGTCGAAAGAGTAAAAGTAATAGATGTAAAGAGTAATTTCCACACATATAACAACAATTACAGCACGGGAACAGGCCATCTCGGCCCTACAAGTCCGCGCCGAACAATTTTTTTTTCCCCTTAGTCCCACCTGCCTGCACTCATACCATAACCCTCCATTTCTTGGTGTAGAAGTTAAAATAATTTCTGGAGACTTTGTAATTGAGTTTCAGAGCCCAGGACACCCACTAGTTTGGACACAACATCCTTAATTACTGCTTGTTGAAGCCAAGGAATTAGGGAAAGGAGGTGGAAAATGTTACACTTACTGATCATTTCCTCATCTTTGGCATTACAGATTTTAAAATGTTGTTAATTATCAGTTCATTGGAGAAACTAGATACTTGGCTTCTCCTTGCCTTCTACTGAGGGTAAATTTCATCAGACTGGGATAGATTTTCATACATTGTTATCACAAAATCATGAAGCATTAAAAAAAGAAATCATACAACCCACTGTCACATTGTCCATTCATTCAGTTTTACAGATGTGATCTTTCAGTTTTACAGATATTATACCCAAAGATTATAGAGGAGCAAGATAGACCACTCCTCGAAAAACGCGTAGTATGACGTGTGTGATTGTCGGCGCCATTTTATTGAGCATTTTTTTGGGCTTCCCCCATACTGTCATGGCGTCCTCATCTAAATCTTCATCTCACTGCTCCGCTATCAATTGTTCTAATCGTAAATCTAAACGACCAGACCTGTCATTCTTTAGGTTCCCCGATGAAAAAGAAAGGTTAGAAAATATCATTTTTTTTTTTGTCGATATTCTGTCGTGAAAATGTTATTTTCTGTTCTCCCATCAACGGCCATCGTGAAACTAGGTTTGTCGGTACATTAGAAAGTTAGTATACTTATTTTTAATAGATCTTTACTTACCACTATAATAAAGACAATTTTAACACTTCTGTAAGTTTTTTGTTTTGTTCTTGTAAGGGATTGGTCTCCAAAATATGGCCCGCGGGACACATTAGGCCAAGTGACCACGAGATTTTTCGAGCTCAGATTCAAGTCCGAGAACGCGGCGGCTGTTACCCGTTATAGCCCTCGAATTGTCGAGACATCACAAGCAAAGATCACAAGCCCGCCGTGAAGAAGGGTGCAATCAAAGATTATACAACTCTGCTCTATCATCTTTGGGTGCAATGGTGGGCCGTGTCGTTCGGCGGCGGCGGTTGCAATCAAAGATACTAGAGGAGCTCTGCTCTATAATCTTTGGTCGGAATGGGACGGCTGAACGTTATAACATGCTATCGTTCCACCCTCCCTCTCCCCCTTCTCCCTCTCCCCCCTTCTCCCCTTCTCCCCTCTCAATCCCTCTCCCCTCTCCCCTCTCGATCCCTCTCCCTTCTCTCGATCCCTCTCTCCCCGCGTGTCGCTTAAAGAAATGGCGGCCGTGACGTTCCGTCACGTACTACACGTCAGTCCATTGGATTTCGGAGGAGTGGTCTATCTTGCTCTGCTATAAGATCTTTGATTATACCTGTACAGATTTTACAGTGGTCCACGACTTTATGAATTTACGTAATTGAGCTCAGGATTGAAAAGAATCACACAGCAGATGGTGTGTATCCCCTTGACTTGTGGAAGGTGTATCTAATTGGTCCCAAACTCCTGCACTTTCCTTACAGTTCTGCTTTTTCTTCAAGCGTATATGATATACACTTGAAGAAACAGCAGGACTGTAAGGAAAGTTCCCAATGGATTCCTTTACATTTAGAATGGTTCATTCCAAATCGCAACACATGAACAATATTTTCAATGTGCTTTTCACAGATTACAATTCGATATGATAACAGATTCATTTTATTTTGGTGTAAGATTACCAGAAAAGAAAACTTAGGAAGTGAAAACAAATTTCAGTCCAGGTCTATAAGTTTAGAATTTAGAGATACAGCGTGGTAACAGGCTCTTCAGCCCAAAGAGTCCACATCAACCATCAATCCATGAGGAGAAGGCAGGCACGGGTTATTGATAGGGGACGATCAGCCATGATCACAATGAATGGCAGTGCTGGTTCGAAGGGCCGAATGGCCTGCTCCTGCACCTATTTTCTATGTTTGTAATCCCTGAACACTAGCACTATCCTACATACTAGGGACAATTTACAATTTTTACTGAGGCCATTAAACCAAAAAACCTGTGCATCTTTGGAGTGTGTGGGGGAAAACCGAGCTCCCGAGGAAAATCCATGCGGTCACAGAGAGAACGTACAAACTCCCTAAAGCCAACCCCTATAATCAGGACCGAACTCGGATCTCTGGCATTGTAAAGCGGCAACTCTACCGCTGCGCCACTGTGCAGCCCATTATTTTGCCAACCCTCATTTTTAGACTTTTCCCTGTTCTTGGACAGTAAATGAAGTGATCTTTAAATATTACCATATAGGTCATCCCTGGCTTTAGTTTAGTTTAGAGATACAGCGCGGAAACATCGAGTCCAGGCCAACCATGATCACCTATACATTAGTTCTATCCTGCACACTAGGGACAATTTACTGAAGCCAATTAACATCCAAACTTGCAGGAAACCTGCTATTCATTGGAGTTTAGAAGGATGAGGGGGTATCTGATAGAAACATATAACATTATAAAAGGACTGGACAAGCTAGATGCAGGAAAAATGTTCCCAATGTTGGGTGAGTCCAGAACCAGGGGCCACAGTCTTAGAATAAAGGGGAGGTCCTTTAAGACTAAGGTGAGAAAAAAAAATTTCACCTGGAGAGTTGTGAATTTATGGAATTCCCTGCCACAGAGGGCAGTGGAGGCCAAATCACTGGATGGATTTAAGAGAGAGTTAGATAGAGCTCTAGGGGCTAGTGGAGTCAAGGGATATGGGGAGAAGGCAGGCACAGGTTATTGATAGGGGACGATCAGCCATGATCACAATGAATGGCGGTGCTGGCTTGAAGGACCGAATGGCCTCCTCCTGCACTTATTTTCTATGTTTCTATGAAACCGGAGACTAACCGTTCTCACAGAGAGAAGGTACAAACTCTGTACAGACAGCAGCCATAGGATTGAACCCAGGTCTCTGGCACTGTAAGGGAGCAACTCTACCCTTGTGCTGCTCAAGTTATAAAGGCCTGACTTGCAGATATCCCGTGCATAGGGACCAGCATTTGGGAGACCAGGGAAATCAATGGGGATGGATTTACCGGCTCCGCTGAGGCTGCAGACATCTTCTGCTTGGTGAGAAAGGGGCTGTTCAACATGCCTTCTCCGCCTTCCTCATTTCCCACACCCCAAGCTGCACCGAGGTCTGGGTTAAGGTGAGCAGAGATTGGAGTATGAGCAGACTCACTCACTGCCTGGATCAGTGAGGTTGTCTGGGAACTACTCTCCCCGCGCCTGCTCGCTCGCCTCTCAAAGCTGTTTTTGTGACGCACTCCAACACGTTTTTGTTCAATTTCAACTTATGAATGTTTGATTTACAAACAGTTCTCAGAAACCTGGGGATTGTATGTACATCCATTTATTGAATTAATCATCTGGCTTTTTTGTTATGGAATAACAATCAGTTATAATAATATCCCTGAATTGTATAGAAGCCATGGAGTATTAAATAAATGCAGTTTAATCACAGAGTGATACAGTGTGGAAACAGGCCCTTTGGCCCAACTTTCCCTCATCGGCCAACATGTCCCAGCTACACTAGTCCCACCTGCCTGCGCTTGGTCCATATCCCTCCAAACCTGTCCTATCCATGTACCTGTCAAACTGTTTCTTAAATAATGGGATAGTCTCAGCATCAACTACCTCCTCTGGCAGCTTGTTCCATACACCCACCACCCCTTGTGTGAAAAAGCTACCCCTCAGATTCCTATTACATCTTTTCCCCTTCACCTTTAACCTATGTCCTCTGGTCCTCGATTCTCCTACTCTGGGCAAGAGATTCTGTGCATCTACCCGATTTATTCCAATCATGATTTTATACAGCTCTATCCGATCACCCCTCATCCTCCTGTGCTCCATGGAATAGAGACCCAGCCTACTCAACCTCTCCCTATAGCTCAGCCCCTCTCGTCCTGGCAACCTCATAAATCTTCTCTGAACCCTTTCAAGTTTGACAATATTCCTATAACATGGTGCCCAGAACTGAACACAATATTCTAGATGCAGTCTCACCAACATCTTATACAACTGCAACATGACCCCCCCAACTTCTATACTCAATAATCTGACTGATGAAGGCCAAAGTGCCAAAAGCCTTTTTGTCCACCTTATCTACCTGAGACTCGATCTTCAAGGAGCCATGCACCTGTACTCCTAGATCCCTCTGCTCTGAAACACTCCCCAAAGGCCTACCATTCCTGCCCTTGTTAGACATCGCAAAATGCATCACCTCACACTTCTCTGTATTAAATTCCATCAACCATTCCTCTGCCCACCTGGCCAATCGATCTAGATCCTGCTACAATCTTTCACAAAACTCTTCACTATCTGCAAAACCACCCACTTTTGTATCATCAGCAAACTTGCTAATCTTGCACTGTATGTTCTTATCCAAATCAATGATGTAAATGACAAACAGTAACAGGCCCAGCACCGAACCCTGAGGCACACCACTAGGTACAGGCCTCCAGTCCAAGAAGCAACCTTCCACCCACTGCTTCCTTCCATGGAGCAAATTTGCTATCATTCAGCTCTTTCCTTGGATCCCATGCGATCTAACCTTCCAGAGCAGCCTACCATGCGGAACCTTGTCAAATGCCTTACTGAAATCCATGTATACAACATCTATAGCTCTGCCCTCATCGACCATTTTAGTCACGTCTTAAAAAAATCAATATGATTTGTGAGATATGACCTTCCACGTATGAAACCATGTTGACTATCCCGAATCAGCCCTTGCCCGTCCAAATGCCTGTATAACCTATCCTTCAGAATCCTTTCCAACTACAGATGTTAAGCTCACTGGCCTATACTTCCCAGCATTTTCCCTGCAGTCCTTCTTGAGAAGAGGCACAACATTTGCCACCCTCCAGTCTTCTGGCACCTCTCCTGTATTTAAGGACGACTCATAAATTTCAACCAGGCTCCCGCAATTTCCTCTCTGGTTTCCAACAATGCCCTTGGATATATCTGATCAGGCCCTGGAGATTTGTCTGCCTTCATACATCTTTTGACGGTAACACTGACTGCACTCAAAACACTTCCATTAACTGCCCCAAGTTCCTTCGTCCTACTGTTTAACTCCTCGGTAAATACAGAGGGGAAATACTCATTGAGGACCTTGCCCATCTCCTGTAGCTCCACACAGAGGTGACCGCTTTAATTCCTGAGAGGTCCCACTCTCTAATTACCCTTTCCCCCCTTATGTATTTATAAAATATTTTGGGATTGTCCTTAATTCTACCCGCCAGAGCTATCTCCTGGCCCCTTTTTGCCCTTTGATCTCCTTTTTCAATTTACTCCTTAGTTCTCAAAACTCCTCCAGGGATGCACTTGATCCCAGCTGTCCCATGCATCCTTCTTGTTTTTGACCAATGACTCAATTTCCCTCATTAACCAAGTTTCCTTACGTTTGCCTGCTCTGCCCTTCACTCTAACGGGGACATACATATCCTGAGCTTTCGTCAGCAAAATTGAATTATTTTCCATGCTACTTCACCTTATGATAACTTGAGCTGGAGATTTTCCATATTTTTTTGCTATTTCCAGTATTCTTGGATCTTCTAACAGTTTTGGGTCATCAGGTCTGGCCCAGGGACGGTCAGATGATCCCAGAGGACTGTACGCTGTAACCACAATACTACGTTTTGTGCAGTGGTCCACAAGCTTACTTTGGTTCAGGTAAGGATGGCATTCAATCTGCAGAGGAAAGCCGACAAATGTTTAGTTCATAATGAGAGGAGACCAGCACTACATTATCATTCAAGGCCACCCTGATATATTCTGAAGCTGCAAGCTCATGACATTTACAGACAAATCAAAATTTCAATGTGATCTTGAACTTTACTTAACAAATGAAATGTCCAGTGAATGAGTTACAGACACAGCTTAGATATATCAAACCTAGAATATTGGGCATTCATTTGCACCTGAGGTTTCTCCACTGCTGGGTGCTCCATTATGGTCATTGTTGGGAGGCACTGGAATTCATACACAATTATTCTTCACAATGAAAAGGAAAAGGCAATTAGATAGAATTACACTCTACTTAACTCTACTCAATCACTGGCACATTAAAGGACCTGTCCCACTTGGATGTCATTTACATGATATAATTTACGCGTCACGATGTGCACGTGATGCGCGCATGGTGCTCATTACGCCCGCATGGTGCGTGGTGACGTAAGCAGTGATGCGCGGTCGCGTGCGGCGCCCCAGGATTTTGGGATGTACAAAATCTTTGTGCGCCATCTACTTGACGCACAAATGACGCCCAAGTGGGACTGGCCCTTAACACAAAATGAGATGTTTCTCCACCGCATCTCAATCTGAAGAAGGGTCTCGACCCGAAACGTCACCCATTGCTTCTCTCCAGAGATGCTGCCGGTCCCGCTGAGTTACTCCAGCATTTTGTGTCTATCTCCAATCGTCTTGGCCCCGCTCTGGGAGTAGGGGTGGGGGCGGATCCGGATCTGCAACGGCCGTGAGCCCCAGGCCGAGCTCGCCGATCGTTTGCCTGCTTTTGCTGCTGTTGGAGGTGAGACGTTGCGCCGCGCCAGGGTCTTGGGCCTGTCCCACTTTGGCCGTCAGTTACGCGACAGGTCGGTGGCGCGTGAAGATTTCGTGCATGACGAAGTCCATACTACTCCACGCCACTCCACACTCCTCCACACCACACAATGCCATGCGCCCGTCCCGCGCTACCCACGTGCTACCCACACGCTAGCACGTCACGTAAATGGCGTGGGAATGACAGCCAAGTGGGACAGGCCCTTAACTCTATTGTCTGCTCACTATGATTCCTGTGTGCAGTCAGCACCAGTCCCACTGGTCATTGGCGCCGTTGGCAACGGCCCCAGTGATGCTAATAACGGGGCCTGCACCTCAGTTTAATTTATTGTCACATGTACAGTGACAAGGTGCAGTGAAAAGCTTTTGTTGCATGCTATCCACAGGTGTCTGCAGTTATCATTTAGAATTGTACTTTGTAACAAATTCTGATTGTGGGACAGATCATGATTAACGTTTCTCCAGTTCTGATGACACAAAGGGAAAAGTATGTCTAGCACTTGTAAAGATAGGGGTGAGGGGAAGGTCGGCAGAGGCTGGATGCCGGATGACGGAAGGTCACTTTGAAAAGGTAGCCCAAAATATCTGCATGCAAAGCCATTAGAAGGTCAGAGACTTGGCATGGGCTGTCAATATCAGAGAATAGACCTTCAAATAGTACAGCAAACCAGGTGCCCCAAATCTCAATTCACCACCTCATCTATCTGGGCTCATACCAAAAACGTGCATGTCTTTGTACATTGTACAAACGTACCTTTGTACATTGCAGACTGCATTTCAGTTTATACAGGTAGCTACCTGTTCAACCATAAACGCCACATCACCCAAAAAGACTGTGAACCGCATTCAGAAGAAGGAAGCCCACAAATAAACGTGGCATGACTAATCAGATTGAAAGTGATGGCATTGCATGTTCTAGTTATGGGAAGAACCATTGCTAAATCACTGGCCACAAGCAGGCAGGGCCACTGTGTATGATGGGCCCCACCTGTCACCTTTCATCCTTATCCCATGATATCTCCTGAGTTACAGGCAGCAGATGCCATCAGCACACATTTCCTTTCACTCTCCCTTCACAACAATCTTACCCTTTACCATTTTGCAATGAAGTGGGCAGCTTTGCCTAGGATTTGGTTTGAGTGTGCAGACCATGATCTTGTAGCTGGTGGATAAAGCTCTGGGGTGTTGGGAAATGAATCATAATGTGGAACTGTACAATTTATAACGTTATTGGGGATTATATTTGTTGTGTTGCCTTTTAGTTTTATTCGAGGGAATATTGAGAGAATATTGGATTCCTGAAGACAGAGAGAAGATAGGGGTTGTGTTACTGTTGGTTAATGGATATAGGGATTGGGGCCAATGATACTGCACTTGAAGAGCCAGAAAAAAGTGGTCTGGGTTGCTGCCTTCTTTTTTCCTCACGTTTCCTCTTCAATGTTGTCCTCAGTCCTTTTTGCGTAGCTCGACCTGGTGTGTATTGTCTCTGCTCATCTTCCCTGATATGCACAGTTTAAAGAGCAAGACAGGCCACCACACCCATGCAATTGGTTTGTGGAGTATATTAGCAGTCACCACATTGCCAGCATATTTTTGCAAACACATCATAAAAAAATAACACAGCAGAACAAATAAAAAACAAAAAAGCCTGTAAATATGATCACTTGATGCATGAGTAACTCAGCGGGTGAGGCAGCATCTCTGGAGAGAGGTAATGGGTGATGTTTTGGGTCGAGGCCCTTGATCAATGTGAAGAAGGGTCTCGACCCGAAACGCCGTTCATTCCTTCTCTCCAGAGATGCTGCCTTACCCGCTGAGTTACTCCAGCATTTTGTGGCTACCTTCGATTTAAACCAGCATCTGCAGATCTTTCTTACATCGCTTGATGCATGCTTTGTAAAGAAAGTAGTTTGGTTCCTCTGTGGAATTCTAAAGCAACAGTGCTGACTTGATATCGGTCGTTGATATTGACAGATGACCTGATCCAGCTGCTCTGCATAATTCTTACCTTTGTTAAATGCATCCATTATCTATAATTAAGGGCTTGGTGTTCTCCCTGGTTTGGATGTCTGGAGCCACTCTCTAAATAAGGGGTTGGCTATTCAGGGCGGAAATGAGATGAGATTTCTTCATCCAGAAATTAGTGTATATTTGCAGTGTACAAGAAGCTAAATGACTTACTTATACTGCTATTTCTTAAGCATCCGGTTTGCATTGCTAAGTATTTTTTTTTCTTTTTATTTTATTATTTATTTCGAACAGAATAAAAGAATAAAAAGCAAGTGTGAAACAGCATATAAAAAACAAAACAAGAATATTTATAAAGTGTCATAAACAATATCTATAAATAAATGAAATTGTATGTGTCCGAAAAGGAGCAGGTATATACATCTATATACCATAGATGGCAAAGATGAAAAGGCTATTGTGTTAAGCAGGCTTCTGGTATATGCGAAAATGCAGAAGTAGGTATCTATAAATCGTATATTTTTGATAGTGCAATTGTTTTTCCCATTCCTTGTTATCCTTTTATTCATATCGTGCTGTATGGCAATTTATGAAAGTTAGTTTCACTATAATAAAGGTTTTTAAACGAGAAGACATTTTTTCAAATATTATGATGTTGACACTAACCTGATTAACAACTGGTCTGTGGGTTACAGTTGATAATAGATCATCTATTTGCCTTGCATTGAAGTTGGATAAGCCAAGTGCCTTGACCCAACCTTTTTCCACTAATTTTTCCATGGCCTTCCAAGTATCCTTGTAATCAGTATCAGCATAACGCACTGATCCATCTTCATTAATTGGCATCATAATGTTGCCCCGTCTGCAGGGAACAGAATCAGATCATTATCTGCTGGAAGGTAGATGTTCCCTCCACACTGACACTCAAGAGCACCTGAGTCTCAATTCTTACTTGCATTTCAGTTTATCTTCTGAATTAATTGGATCAGAGCAGGAAGGAAAAGTTCCAAAGACACAAGGAATTGCAGATGCTGGAATCACGAGCAAAACACAAAGTGCTGGAAGCATTTCGCTGGTCAAGTAGCATCTGTGGAGGGAATGGACAGGCGACGTTTCGGGTCGGACCCCTTTTTCAAGAGTCAGTTGCCCAGCTCCTGCTTATGCTGCAAATAAAAGTGTCAAGGAGCAAGGGCATCTGGACCTGAGACCACTTGCACACGCAATTAGAGCATTTAGAGTATAGTGTTAAGCTCTGGGCACCATTATTATAGGAAAGATGTCAAGCTGAAAAGGGTACAGAGAAGATTTACAAGGATGTTGCCAGGACTAGAGGGTCTGAGCCAAAGGGAGAGTTGAGTAGGCGTGGGGTCCATTCCCTGGAGCGTAGGAGGATGAGGGATGATCTTAAAATGTATAAAATCATGAGAGGAATAGATTGGATAGATGCACAGAGTCTCTTGCCCAGAGTTGGTGAATCGAGGACCAGAGGACATAGGTTTAAGGTGAAGGGGAAAAGATGTAATAGGAATCTGATGGGTAACCTTTTCATACAAAGGGTGGTGGGTGTATGGAACAAGCTGCCAGATGAGGCAGTTGAGGCTGGGACTATCCCAACACTTAAGAAGCAGTTAGACAGGTACATGGATAGGACAGGTTTGGAGGGATATGGACCAAATGCAGGCAGATGGGATTATTGTAGCTGGGACATGTCGGCTGGTCCACTGGATTAGGACGTTGTTCTTTGTGCTATGTGGGAGTCGGCATGCAATACTGTTATATGAATAAGACATTGGCAAATTTCACTTCTCATTGTGAGTCTTGTGTCTCAACAGTGACTGCCCAGAATATTACTCCACTATCATATCTTAGGAAGCAAGCCACTTTAGTTTTGATGTAGATGATCTGAATGACGCAAGAAACAAGGGCTTGATACGCCTTTTGAAAGGGAAAATGGGAGTGGAATACAGTCTTTGTTCTGTGAGTTTCATCATTTCAAATGAGCTGGTTTGTTGTCTCAGTGTCTCCTCCTGTGGGCTCAGTGAATGTTTTACAATCTTCTAGCTTACTCTAATGTGGGCCAACACAGTATATGGTCATCAGAGCCTGTTCAACTGCAGAGCCAGCTTTATGCAAAGCTTCTAGGGTTTTTAGCTGTTTTCCAAATGGAAGAGAAATGATAAAGCAAGTATTAAATGTTTGCCATCCTACTTCCAGAAAGCGGTTTTTGATATCCATCTCATTTATTTTGAAATATTGATGTCAAAAAAAAAAAAAAATCCTTTGTAGAATGTTGATGGGACTGGCCCATCTTTATTGACATTCTTTGTTGCTATTTCAGAGAACAGTTAATGTTGACTTCTAGGAACACCTTTAGAGAAAGAGACAGCATGGAAAGAGGCCATTTAGTTCACCGAATCCGCTCTGACCAGCGATCACCCCATGCACTAACAGTATCCTACACACTCGGGACAATTTACAATTTATTGAAGGCAATTTACCTACCAAACCTGCATGTCTCTGGAGTGTGGGATTAACCGGACCACCCGGAGAAAACCCATGCGGTCAGAGAGAGAACATACAAACTCCATGCACACAGTACCCATAGTCAGGATCAAACCCAGGTCTCTGGTTTTATAAGGCAGCAAGTCTACTGTGCTGCACATTATTTTGCCAATCCTCATTTTTAGAGTTTTCCCTGTTCCTGGACAATAAAGAAAGTGTCCCTGTACAAATCGGACAAAGTGAAGATGACAGATTTTGTTCCAGGAATGACATTATATTTTGTTCCATGGTCACTATTATTGATTCCATCTTACTGAGTTTTAAATTGCCCAGTTGTCAATGTGGTAGTCAGATCAATAATTCATTTCTCCGTGGTTATATTTGTAGACTAGAATCCAATGTTCCTGCAACCAATGCGCATTCAAACTGGAGATACTTAAGCCCCTGTCCCACTTACGTGTACTTGGCACGCTAATTACACAACCTCGTGGTCGCGTTGAGCCTCGACGGTCCCGCGAAGGTCGTGCGCGACTTCATTCGACCACACAGCCGTCTGGAGCGCGTGACGTCATTTGAAGATGGACGCAAAATGCCGGAGTAACTCAGCGGGACCAGCAGCATCTCTGGAGAGAAGGAATGGGTGATGTTTCGTGTCGAGACTCTTCTTCAGTCTGAAAGAAGGGTCTTGACCCGAAACATCACCCATTGCTTCTCTCCAGAGATGCTGCCGGTCCCGCTGAGTTACTCCAGCATTTTGTGTCTATCTTCAATTTTCTTGGCCCCCGCTCTGGGAGTAGAAGTGGGGATGGATCCGGACCGCAACGGCCGTGAGCCCCAGGCCGAGCTCGGCGATCGTTTGCCTGCTTCTGCTGCTGTTGAAGGTGAGACGTTGCGTTGCGCCAGGGTCTTGGGCCTGTCGCACTTTGGCTGTCAGTTCCGCGACAGGTCGTTGACGCGCGATGATTTCGTTCGCTACAAAAATTTCGGAGACCCGCACGATATCTTGCACAACTACATACCCCTCCACGCTTCTAAGTGGGACTGGCCCCGCGTGGCCATACGATGCCCGTGCGCCTCAACGCGATTACAAGGTCGCGTAATTTGCGTGCCAAGGACACGTAAGTGGGACAGGCCCTTTAGTATTTGGTTTGATTTAATTAGGTTATTAGCTGAGGTAAAAAAAATCTGAATTATTTTTGAGATTTGTAAATACAACCTTAATCTTGGAAATAAGTTTAGATAACCATACAGTTACTTACTCAAATGCCATTGGCCAGTGCATCAAATACAAATCTAAGTAGTCCACCTGCAAGTCTGCTAGTGTTTTACGGCATGCTGGTTCTACGTCATCTGGGTGATGCTTGGTGTTCCAAAGTTTGGACGTAATGAAAATATCTTCCCGCTTGATACACTATAGAAGGACGACAAGATTTAAAAAAACATTGACCAAGCTGAAAAAGTTTCTTTGCTCTCCAACTAAAATTATAATGTTTCTTAGTGTCAGAAGGAACTGCAGATGCTGCTTTACACTGAAGATAAATGCAAAATGCTGGAGTTACAGTGGGCCAGGCAGCATCTGTGAAGGAAAGGAATAGGTGACGTTTCGGGTCGAGACCCTTCTTCAGGCTCAGAGTCACGGGAGAGGGAAACTAAAGATATGAAGAGGTTCAAAGAACAAATGACTGAAATGTATGCAAAATGACAAATCAAAGCCAGCAACAATGCTCAAGAAGTGGTGGAGCCCACAATGGTCCTTTGTTGGCTGTGGAGAAGGTGAAAACAAGTGAAACTAATCTCCATCCCTCCCCTGCCCTAGTCGTCCTACTGGTTCCATGTCATTACTCCAGTATTTTGTGTCTATCTCTAATGTTTCTTTGCTCTCCAACTACAATCTCCAACTTGAATATCCTTAATGAACACCAGAAAATGTAGACTTCTCTCATTGCCTCATGCATAGATTGGTCTGTTTATAACCAAATGGACCCCACTTTTCACTAGTTATACTCTTGCTCCTTATACACATTAACTACATTTGGATTTTCCTTCAAGTTGCCTGTCAGTGATATTTCATCGCCCCTCTTTGCTCTCCTAATTTATTTTTTACTCCTGCATTCCCTATAACCTTTAAGGTTCTCCCCCATTTTCATTGCTCTTATCATACCATGTGCTTTCTTTATCAAAGCTTCCATATCTCATGGTGTCCAGTGTTCCCTGGATTTCCCTTCATTGTTACAGGGACACTTTGATCCTAAACTCACCATTTCACTTTGAAATGAAATCAGGTTCAGTCTGAAGAAGAGTCTCGACACGAAACGTCACCCATCCCTTCTCTCTAGTCGCGACACGAAACATTACCCATCCATTCTGTCCCGCTGAGTTACTCCAGGATTTTGTATCCATCTTCGGTGTAAACCAGCATCTGCAGTTCCTTCCTACACATTTCATTTAAAAAGTTTTGTATACTCAAAGGACATCAAAGTATAAGAACAAAAAAGAAATGAATAATTTCAATAAAACCATTTTGAATTGCTCTTTAATACACAGAGAAGGATAAATGAGTCCCACTGAGAAGATGAACATATTCAATAACAAGGTCACTCCAGTGAGAATTCAGCACTTTTAAATTACATCATAATATTGAATTCCACAAGAGTCGACACTGTCCGACATCACTACAAAATAATCATTGATACATTGCCTCTCACAGGGTTTTTCCTGAAGGTGAATCCCTAGATCAGGCTCATGCTATCAATCATGCTGTCCAAGAGTATTTATCAAACATATTGGAGTAGCATTTACTCACAATTTCACTGTGAATTATATGGTAATGAAGTAAAATATTTGTCGAAATCTTTACTGAATGCTTAAAGATGAATAAAGAATTGTACTTAAAAATAAAAGTGTAAACAAGCTTGAAGTTGGAAAAAATCAACACTAACTATTTTCAGCAGCAAATCAAAAGCTAAAACAGAATCTTTAATCTTGATGTCTAATTCGCTTCACTGTCCAACGATCACTAAGAAACCCGGCCTTACACCAATATTCATACACGGTGGCTATTAATTACAATTTATGTTGGATGTGATAAACTAATATGAGTAAAGGTTAAATATTTGGCTTCCCTTAAACAATTTCCTGTTCTGGCTGCTTGAAAATAGATCTAGGCTATGAGCCAAATCTAAGCTGCATCCATTGCTATTTTATCACAGATATCATTGTAACCAAGGAGAATTCTGTCCTCAGCTGAACCTCCTCTGGAACAGAGGAATTGAAGTGAAAACCTTGGCTGAATTATCCATTCCTAAATCCACCGTGTGTAAATTTTAAATACTGTTGTCACTAAATCAACAAAGATTCTTTATCCAGCCAGATTCAGGCATCTTTGGTGATTTGATCAGACATATAAACCCACCGCTGATTCCAGGTGAATAAATGTAATAGTCAAAGTCCACATTCAGACTTTAAAATACTTAATTCTTAATTAATGACATTTGGTCTAAATTACTCACACGTTGATATTGCTTCCATTAAAACTACAAACACTGCAATATCCTTACTTTATTGGTTTGTATTTTTTCGTGGAGAGCTTCTCCAATTTCATGCTCATTGCTGTAGCCAGAAGCGCAGTCTATGTGCCGGTATCCTATTTCAAGAGCATAGCTAACTGCTGTTTTCACCTACAGAGAGCAAAGACACACTGTTGAAAAACACTGTTAGATTCAGACTGTATGGACCGAGTATTATAGCATCAAAGGAAGCCATTTTGGGCCACTGAGTATGTTTGATCAGAGCAATCCCATTCCCTAATTTATTTCATTGTAAATTATTCTATCTCACATGCTTATCAACTGGTTCCCTCTGATTCTCCCTGTTGTGCTTCGGCCCATTGCTATTTGTCATCTATAACTATGATTCAGATGAGAATGTACATGGCATGACTAGCAAGTTTGCAGATGACACTAAAGTGGGTGGTATTGTAGATAGTGAAGATGGTTTTCAAAGATTACAGCAGGATCTTGATCAGTTGGGCAGGTGGGCTGAGGAATGGTTAATGGAATGTAATGGAGAGAAATGTGAGGTAGTGTATTTTGGGAAGTCTAACATGGGCAGGACCTGCACAGTGAATGGTAGGGCTCCGGGAAGTGTTGTGGAGCAGAGGGATCTAGGAGTGCAGGTGTAATGTATATAATGTAATTAGCATATGTTATGTCTTGTACAATACAATACAATACAATACATTTATTTGTCATTTGGACCCCGTTGAGGTCCAAACGAAATGCCGTTTCTGCAGCCATACATACAAAACAAAAAAGACCCAAGACCCAACACAATTTACACAAACATCCTTCACAGCGCATCTTCTCCTCGCTGTGAAGGAAGGCAAAAAAAAACATATCTCTCCCCTGCACTCCCCTCTCCCCCCCCCCCCCCATGTCAGAGTCAAAGCCCCCGGCGGGCGATGTTAAATGTCCCGCAGCCATTAAAGCCACGCCGGGTGATGCAAGGCCACGCACCGGGTCTTGGTGTTGGAGCCCCGGCGGGCGCTCACAAAGTCCCGCGGCCATTCCAAGCCGCGTGGGGCGGTGATGTAGGCCCCGCTCCAGGTAATCTTCAACCCCGCAACTCGGGCGGGAGAAGTCGCCGTTGTGGAAGCCCCGAAAAGCGGTCTCCCAGCAGGGACCCGCGGGCTCCCGGTATCACTGTCCACAGACCTGCGGTAGGAGCTTCCGAATCTCCGGGTGTCAGGTCGCAGCCGAGCGCCACCACAGCTCCACCCGCTCCGGACTCGGCCAGCTCCGTGATGGTGAGTAGATCCGCAGCTCCGCAACTGGAGCCCCAGGTCATTCCTGTTGGAGGCCGCTCCACGTTGCAGCCCCAACGACAACGGAGACCCGACAAAAAAAAGGTTGGACTCCCGTGCAGGGGAAAGACCTTAAAGTTCCCCCCCTCCCCCCCACCCCCACACACATACCCCGACAAAAAACACCCAATAAAAACTACATAGAAACAAGACAGAAAACAATAAAAAGACAGACGGACTGCAGAGGCCGCTGCTGACAAGAGTCGAGGGGACGCATGCGCTGGAGGAGACTCATGGTGGCGTCCTGCAATAAAGAAGCTTGTTAGTTTACTCCTGTATCTGAGAGTTCTTTTGAGTCAGTTCCAAGTACCCAAAATACACTACAATTGGCGACGAGGATGGGATAGAGTTTGTGAACTCACCCACAGGACTGTTTTGCTACACACAGGATTGTTTAACAGTTTAAACTGTAGATACGGAGTTGTGTTGCAGTTGTTTGCGAGCTGGACAAGAGAGGCCTGCAGATCCCTCTATGCCGGGGACTGCATTTAAAACATCAGCTGTACAAGTCGGCGAGTTTTGTCAGGCTATCTCTATGTTGTGTCTACGTGGCAAGATGTCGTCCTTCGGATTGTTACTCATTTTAGACTGAGTTTTGTTTTTGTCAAATTCCTCAAGCTGAACAGTCTTTGTATAAGTTTTAGGTGAATTGTTACACCAAAACACACAACAACAGCATGAAGAGGATAAAAGAACAGAAAAGGAAAGAAGAAGGACTGTCAGAAAAAAAAAGGTTATGTTTGGAAACAAAGTGGAACGGCACCAAGCCAAAAGATTTGGCGCCAAATGGTTTTGAATAGGCGCCAAAGAAAAGAAAGGTCGGAACAGGAAGCAAGGAAAACAAGTGGGGCAATAAGTAAGTGTCACCGAAGAAAGCAGCCGAAAGCTGGAAACCTAACCAGTAGGACAGCGACGATGCCAACTTACCTGGAACATTTTCCAGGGCTGTGTAGCCAAGGCAAAAGGGGCAGAAGAGGCCCAGTAGCCGCCACCGACTTCGGACGTTTTCCAGGGCTGTGTAGCCCACAGCCAGGCCCAGGAGTCGCCAACGACGTCGAGTGAGGGCCTAGTACCGGGTAGGTCACGGGCAGGTCCAGTGAAGCCACCGATGAAACGGAGTCAGCCCGGCTGGGAGAAGTCAGCCCAGTCGAGGGAGAAAGCCGGCCACGTGAGAAGCGGTCCAGCAGCTAGAAAAAAAAGCCCGGCCACGCGTGAGAAGCGGACCGGTCGTGAGAGAAAGCCCGGTCGCAAGAGACGGCCATGAGCAGAGAAAGCCTGGTCGGGAGCAGAGTCAGCCCGACCGTGAGCAGAAGAGAGGGTCCGGCCGCGCAAGAGAAGCGGACTGGCCAAGGGGGAAAGCCCGGACGTGAGAGGAAGTCCAGCCCCGAGCAAAGAGTGGGTCCGCACAAGAGAAGCAGGACAGCACTCAAGCACTTCAGCCCGGTCGGGAGTAGAGTCAGCCCGGTCGTGAGGGCTGTGGAGACAGCGGGCAGGCAAATCAGCAGAGCAGCAGTAGTCGACTTGGCAGCGAGCCAGCGGCAGCAAAAGTAACGGTGAAGCCCGGAGGAGCCAGCAAAAGTGGAGGTCTGGCGAGGCCAGCAGCAAAAGTACCGGTGGGGACAGCTCGAGAGGTCGAGAAGGCACCAGAGTCCATAGGCCGACAAGCTGGACCGATCAAATTCTTCAAAGTAAAAGCAGGACTGTTGAATGTAATGCGTTGTTCACTATTCCTTCACAGTAAAAGTGGGACTGTTTGGATGTAATGCATTGGTCACTGTTATTAATAGTAAATCTGTGTGCATAGCAGGAATATGGTTAAAATGTTCTAAATGTCTATTAACATGAAATGTTGGTTAATAGTATAAATCTATAAGAATTAGTAATAGTCAGTGGGCTGGATCACTTCTTAGTGTGTAGAAGGATTAAGTCTAGTGCAGAATACACAGTGAGAGAAAAGAAGATAGTGCACCTGAATAGCAACAGGTAGCATGGCTTTTCAAATTGTAGGAAACGTGCCCCAGTTAGATTCTGGGTGTAATTTTGAGAAATGGACCAAAGTCTTGGAGGCTTGTTTAATTTCCAATGATATTGCTGCAGAGGAGAAGAAGAGGGCATGGTTCATATTAGGCTTAGGAAGAGAGGGTTATCAAACATTACGTATGTTACTGCTGCCATTTAAGCCCACAGATAAAATGTATGAGGAGTGTAAGGAGGCTTTAATGGCTCATTTCTCGCCAAAACCTCCAAGGGTATCCAGAGGCAAGGAGCCTGAACTAAAGAGGGCAGAGAGTCTCTCACAGGACAAGGTCAAGTGCAAAAGGACAAAGGTCAAGTGCAAAAGGACAAAGGTCAAGTGCAAAAGGACAAAGGTCAAGTGCAAAAGGACAAAGGTCAAGTGCAAAAGGACAAAGGTCAAATGCAAAGGGACAAACGTCAAGTGCAAAAGGACAAAGGTCAAGTGCAAAAGGACAAAGGTCAAATGCAAAAGGACAAAGGTCAAGTGCAAAAGGACAAAGGTCAAGTGTAAAAGGACAAAGGTCAAGTGCAAAAGGACAAAGGTCAAGTGCAAAGGGACACAAATCAAGTGCAAAGGGACACAACTCAAGTGCAAAATGACACAGGTCAAGTGCTAAGGGACAAAGGGCAAATGCAAAGTGGCAGAAGTCAAAGGCAAAGAGAAATTGCCATCCAAAGGGGCAACCCTAGCTATTCAAGCTGCATTCAGGGGTATGAAGGTACGGAGAGAAATCCGGAACAAACAGAAGGCAGCAACGGTAATACAAGCCGCATTTAGAAGGCACAGAGTATACCGTCAATATAAGGCAATGAGATTGGCAGCTATAATAGTACAAACCCATTATAGGGCACACCTTCAAATGGAAAGTGATCGCAAAACTTACATGAAGGTACGCAGAAGCGTTGTACTGCTTCAGGCAGCCTACTGTGGAATACTTGTTCGAAGGCAACTGCGGGGCATGCATAAATCTGTCAAGGTCATACAGACTTATTATCAGATGTATAAACAGCGTCAGTATTTTAAGAAACTACGCTGGTCTGCCATTGCTGTACAGCAGCGATACAGAGCATGCCAGATAAGAGATGTCCAAGTGAGACAGTATAAGAGTTTGAGGGAAGCAGTGGTGTGTATTCAGGCCTTATACCGCGGGATAAAAGCCAGAGTATTGGTAGAGAAAACCAAGGCAGCATGCTGTATTAAGTCATTCATAAGAATGTGCATTACTAGAAAGTATTTCTTGATGCAAAAGGCGGCTGTAGTCACTCTGCAAGCTGCAGACCGTGGTTACCGATTAAGGGTACGGTACAGAGCTATGCGACAAGTAGCCATTTCGATCCAGAGATAGGACAAAGCATGCAAAATAGGGCATTCCCAGTTTGTGCAATATCAGTCAATGAGGGATGCAACTACAGGTGCACAACCTTTTATCCGAAAGCCTTGGGACCAGACACTTTTCGTAATTCAGAATTTGTCGGTCTTCGGAATGGAAATTTTTTTGCGTAGATTTTAATGGCTGGCTCAGTGGTAGAGTGCTCGGCTCATATCCGCAAGGTCGCGAGTTTGCGCCTTGATCCCGGCAGTTACTCGGTCGCGAGTTTGCGTCTTCAATGTAGTTTTTTCTAGCAGAATAAATGTCTGTATGAAATGCAGTGTAGGAGAGGTGTACTGACTGTGTGGGCAGAACTTTGGAAGTGATTGCCCACCAGTCTAAAAAGCCGCTGTGTCTCCCTGTCCCTGGGATAGCAGGGGGCGATCAAACAGCACAACACCCCCCTCCCCCTCCAACTCCAGAGGAATCCGCTCCCCGATGGGCCGCTACGGCGACAAGTGGCAGTTTGCCCACAGCCCGAGCTGCGCCCCCTCATCCGCCACCCCAAGAACAAGACGTACCTTGCACACCATCAGCTTCTGCCCCTACGTGTTCCTCTGGAGTTGGAGCGGGGCTGGGCTGGAGTTGCTGCTGGCTGTGGGTCTCTGGGATCTCCGTGCTTGCAGTGGGCCTGGGGGTCGGTGTCCCGTTGGTCCTGACGTCTCCGGCCACCCCCCTGGAATGGAGCTGAGACTGGGAACTGTACCGCCCTTGCCCCCTTCCTCTGCAACTGCAAACAACCCCACTCTCCTGCAAGGGCGGTACAGTTCCCGGAGGATGGCAGGTGGCCGGAGACGTCAGGACCAACAGGAACCCGCTCCCCGATGGGCCCCTACGACGCCCCGAGCTGCGCCCCGTCATCCGCAACCCAGGTTCCTCTGTAGTTGGAGCGGGGCTGGGCTGGGCTGCTGTTGGCTGTGGGTCTCTGGGATCTCCGTGCTTGCAGTGGGCCTGGGGGTCGGTGTCCCGATGAGGGGGCGCAGCTCGGGGAACGGCTTCTGGTGGTCCTGACGTCTCCGGCCAGTTTGCAGTTTTCCTCTGGAGTTGGAACGGGGCTGGGCTGCTGCTGGCTGTGGGTCTCTGGGATCTCTGTGCTTGCGGTGGGCCTGGGGGTTGGTGTCCCGTTGGTCCTGACGTCTCCGGTGACTGGCACGGTCCTGCTCAAAGATCCTATAGCGGAGCTATAAGATCTTTGGTCCTGCTGGCATCGCCGACTTGAAGACAGTGCAAGCCCCCGCGCCGGTGCAATGGGCGGGGAGCTGGAGAGGGGAGGGAAGGGGTCACACACATGGCCGGGAAGCAGAGGGGTGTAGGTGGGGTGATACTGAAGCGAGCGACAATCTGCTGCTGCCTGCCCCGCTGAGTTAAAAAGTGCCCACGCAAGACTCACGAAACACTGTGTATCGTGAGTCTACCGTGGGAACTTTTTAACTCAGCGGGCAGGCAGCAGCATATTGTCAATTATTAACCCTCCCGCGCAATATACCCTCACCTTCTCTTTTATGAATGGGGATTTAGTTCCCCTTTCTTCGAGGACCGACCGGAGGTTCCGCTGTCACCTCTGCGGGCCGCCCTGGGTGAACGTTTTCAAGGACCTTTCTTCAAGGACCGAAAAAATGTCCGCTATTCGGAGGTTTTCGTTATTTGGATCTTCGGATAAAAGGTTGTGCACCTGTATTACCATTCAAACTGCCTGCAAGAGTATGGTGGTTATGCAAAAGAGAGCTACTGTAAAAGTGCAGTCAGTATGAGTTGGTATAGGAAAGACCTAAGGAGACAAATAGACGCACAACAGAAAAGGCTGAAACGATACAAAAGACAAACGATATAGGAAAGACTTCCTCAAACCGATTTATACAGCAGTTGTAGTGCAGTATCACTACCGTGCTTATGTAGTAAGAGAAATATACAGAACGCAAATCAAAGCCACTGCTGTATTGCAAGGACAGTATAGATCCTACTTCTTGATGAATAACCAGAAAGGTGATTTAAGAAGACAAATAGACGAACAGCAAAAAAGGCTTAAACGTTGCAAAGAACGGTTAAATAAATGTGTGACGATGAGCAAAAAGCTGTTAACAGAAAAGTCTAAAGAAGAGAGGCTCGTCGGTCGAGACAAAAGTATGCAGGACCGATTGCGATTAGGACACTTCAGTATAGTCCAGCATGGAGGTTCCTTCACTGAGCAATGGACAAATGTTTATGCATTGCAGAATGTCATTATACAACAAGAGCAGATAAATATGCAGCGCCAGGAAATTGAGCGACTGAAAAATGAAAACCTGCAGTCATGTGTCAGATCCCACCTACAAATAAAGAACAGAAACAGAGGAAATGTTAACTTTAGCAGAATATCAAGAACAGGAAGAAATCTGCAAATTAGATTAGGATATTTAAAAAGGGAAGAGGCAGAGATACAGGTAGAGCTAGAGTGATTAGAAAGATGAGTGGAATGAACCATTATAAGTGCTAAGTTTAGACACAGTTTACAGTTATGAGGATGTAATGTCAGATGACTGTAATAATATAATTTTGCAACTGTGTGTTAATCAATTATATTTAATGTAGTAGAAATGGTGTTATTCGCCTCCAAGCTAAAGGGGGAGCATGTGTAATGTACAACAATACAATTCAATTTATTGTCATTTGGACCCCTTGAGGTCCAAACGAAATGTCGTTTCTGCAGCCATACATTACAAACAAATAGACCCAAGACACAACATAATTTACATAAACATCCATCACATTGCTGTGATGGAAGGCCAAAAAAACTTCTCTCTCCACTGCACTCTCCCCCCCGATGTCAGAGTCAAAGTCAAAGCCCCCGGCTGGCGATGGCGAATTGTCCCGCGGCCATTAAAGCCACGCCGGGTGATGCAAGGTCGCGCATCGGGTTCTTGGTGTTAGAGCCCCCGGCTTGCGCTCGCAGCCCGCGGCCATTCCAACCACGCGGGGCAGTGATGTAGGCCCCGCTCCAGGAGCTCTTCAACCCCGCAACTCGGGCGGGAGAAGTCGCCGTTGCGGAAGCCCCGAAAAGCGGTCTCCCTCCAGGGACCCGCGGGCTCCCGGTGCCGCCCGCCAGACCCGCAGTTGCAGCCACCGAATCTCCGGGGGTCGGGCCGCAGCAGCGTCCACCACAGCTCCACCCGCTCTGGACTCGGCCAGCTCCGCGACGGTGAGGTGAATAGTCGGCACCACAGCCCCCGGTCTTCCTGTTGGAGGCCGCTCCTCGTTGCAGCCCCAACGACAACGGAGACCCGACAAAGAAAAGGTCGGGTCTCCCGTGCAGGGAGAGATTTAAAAGTTACCCCCTCCCCCTCCACCCCCCCACACACATACCCCAACAAAAAATAACAAAAACTACATAAAAACAAAGACATAAAATAATAAAAACGCAGACGGACTGCAGAGGCCGCTGCTGACGAAAGTCGCGCCGCCCAAAAGGAGCAGAGTAATGTATATAATGTATATGGTGTTACCTGCCTCCAAGTAAAAGGGGGAGCAGTGTAATGTATATAATGTAATTAGCATATGTTATGTCTTGTGCGAGGGGACGCATGCGCTGGAGGAGAGTCATGGTGGCGTCCTGCAATAAAGAAGCTTGTTAGTTTACTCCTGTATCTGAGAGTTCTTTTGAGTCAGTTCCAAGTACCCAAAATACACTACAAGGTGCATAGTTGCTTGAAAGTGACATCACAGGTGGGTAGGTTGGTGAAGAAGGCTTTTGGCACATTGGCCTTCATCAGTCAGAGTATTGAGTATAGCCGGTAGACAAAAGTGCTGGAGAAACTCAGCGGGTGCAGCAGCATCTATGGAGCGAAGGCAGTAGGCAACGTTTCGGGCCAAAACCCTTCTTCAGACTGATGTATGGTGGGGGGACAGGGAGAAGAAAGGAGAAAGGAAGAGGAGGAGCCCGAGGGCTGAGGGAGAGCTGAGAAGGGGAGGAGACAGCAAGGGCTACCGGAAATTGGAGAAGTCAATGTTTATGCCGCTAGGGTGCAAACTGCCCAAGTGGAATATGAGGTACTGCTCCTCCAATTTCCGGTGGTGCTCACTCTGGCCATGGAGGAGGCCCAGGACAGAAAGGTCGGATTCGGAATGGAAGGGGGAGTTGAAGTGCTGAGCCACCGGGAGATCAGGTTGATTAATGCGGGCCGAGCGGAGGTGTTCGGCGAAATGATCGCCAAGCCTACGCTTGGTCTCCCTCCCCTTCTCAGCTCTCCCTCAGCCCTCGGGCTCCTCCTCTTCCTTTTTCCTTTCTTCTCCCTGCCCCCCCCCCCCCCCCCCACCCTACATCAGTCTGAAGAAGGGTTTCGGCCCAAAACGTTGCTTATTTCCTTCACTCCATAGATGCTGCTGCACCCGCTGAGTTTCTCCAGCACTTTTGTCTACCTTCGATTTTCCAGCATCTGCAGTTCCTTCTTAAACATATTGAGTATAGACGTTAGGAGATCATGTTACAGTTGCATAAAACATTGGTGAGACCACATTTAGAGTTTTGTGTTCAATTTTGGTCACCATGTTATAGGATAGATGTTGTCAAGCTTGAAAGGGTTCAGAGAAGATTAACTATAATGTTGTCGGGACTCGAGGGAGAGGTTGAGGTTGGACTTTATTCCTTGGAGCACAGGAGGATGAGGAGTGATTTTATAGAGGTGTACAAAATCATGAGAAGAATAGATGAGATAAATACACAGTGTCTTGTGCCCAGAGTAGGGGAATTGAGAAGCAGAGGACAAAAGTTTAAGATGAGGGGGGAAAGAGTTAATGATGATATGGTTGGGATCACGGAGACATGGCTCCAGGGTGACCAAGGCTGGGAGCTGAACATCCAGGGATATTCAATATTCAGGAGGGATAGAGAGAAAGGAAAAGGAGGTGGGGTAGCGTTGCTGATTAGAGAGGAGATTAACGCAATGGAAAGGAAGGACATTAGTTTGGAGGATGTGGAATCGGTATGGGTAAGGCTGCGAAACACTAAGGGGCAGAAAACGCTGGTGGGTGTTGTGTACAGGCCACCTAACAGTAGTAGTGAAGTTGGAGATGGTATCAAACAGAAAATTAGAAATGCGTGCGACAACGGCAAAACAGTTATAATGGGTGACTTCAATCTACATATAGATTGGGTGAATCAAATTGGCAGGGGTGCTGAGGAAGAGGATTTCTTGGAAGGTATGCGGGATAGTTATCTAAATCAACATGTAGAGGAACCAACGAGAGAGCAGGCTATTTTAGACTGGTTATTGAGTAATGAGGAAGGGTTAGTTAGCAGTCTTGTTGTACGTGCCCCCTTGGGCAAGAGTGACCATAATATGGTTGAGTTCTTCATTAGGATGGAGAGTGACATTGTTAATTCAGAAACAATGGTTCTGAACTTAAAGAAAGGTAACTTTGAGGGTATGAGACGTGAATTGGCCAAGATTGACTGGCAATTAATTCTAAAAGGGTTGACGGTGGATATGCAATGGAAGACATTTAAAGACTGCATGGATGAACTACAAAAATTGTTCATCCCAGTTTGGCAAAAGAATAAATCAGGGAAGGTAGTGCATCCTTGGATAACAAGGGAAATCAGGGATAGTATCAAAGCGAAGGATGATGCGTACAAATTAGCCAGAAAAAGCAGCATACCGGAGGACTGGGAGAAATTCAGAGACCAGCAGAGGAGGACAAAGGGCTTAATTAGGAAAGGAAAAATAGATTATGAAAGAAAACTGGCAGGGAACATAAAAACTGACTGCAAAAGTTTTTATAGATATGTGAAAAGAAAGAGATTAGTTAAAACAAATGTAGGTCCCTTGCAGTCAGAAACAGGTGAGTTGATCATGGGGAACAAGGATATGGCGGACCAATTGAATAACTACTTTGGTTCCGTCTTCACTAAGGAAGACATAAATAATCTGCCGGAAATAGCAGGGGACCGCGGGTCAAAGGAGTTGGAGGAATTGAGTGAAATCCAGGTTAGCCGGGAAGTGGTGTTGGGTAAATTGAATGGATTAAAGGCCGATAAATCCCCAGGGCCAGATAGGCTGCATCCCAGAGTACTTAAGGAAGTAGCTCCAGAAATAGTGGATGCATTAGTAATAATCTTTCAAAACTCTTTAGATTCTGGAGTAGTTCCTGAGGATTGGCGGGTAGCAAACGTAACCCCACTTTTTAAGAAGGGAGGGAGAGAGAAAACGGGGAATTACAGACCAGTTAGTCTAACATCGGTAGTGGGGAAACTGCTAGAATCAGTTATTAAAGATGGGATAGCAGCACATTTGGAAAGTGGTGAAATAATTGGACAAAGTCAGCATGGATTTACAAAAGGTAAATCATGTCTGACGAATCTTATAGAATTTTTCGAGGATGTAACTAGTAGCGTGGATAGGGGAGAACCAGTGGATGTGGTGTATTTGGACTTCCAGAAGGCTTTCGACAAGGTCCCACATAAGAGATTAGTATACAAACTTAAAGCACACGGCATTGGGGGTTCAGTATTGATGTGGATAGAGAACTGGCTGGCAAACAGGAAGCAAACAGTAGGAGTAAACGGGTCCTTTTCACAATGGCAGGCAGTGACTAGTGGGGAACCGCAAGGCTCAGTGCTGGGACCCCAGCTATTTACAATATATATTAATGATCTGGATGAGGGAATTGAAGGCAATATCTCCAAGTTTGCGGATGACACTAAGCTGGGGGGCAGTGTTAGCTGTGAGGAGGATGCTAGGAGACTGCAAGGTGACTTGGATAGGCTGGGTGAGTTGGCAAATGTTTGGCAGATACAGTATAATGTGAATAAATGTGAGGTTATCCATTTTGGTGGCAAAAACAGGAAAGCAGACTATTATCTAAATGGTGGCCAACTAGGAAAAGGGGAGATGCAGCGAGACCTGGGTGTCATGGTACACCGGTCATTGAAAGTAGGCATGCAGGTGCAGCAGGCAGTGAAGAAAGTGAATGGTATGTTAGCTTTCATAGCAAAAGGATTTGAGTATAGGAGCAGAGAGGTTCTACTGCAGTTGTACAGGGTCTTGGTGAGACCACATCTGGAGTATTGCGTACAGTTTTGGTCTCCAAATCTGCGGAAGGACATTATTGTCATAGAGGGAGTGCAGAGAAGGTTCACCAGACTGATTCCTGGGATGTCAGGACTGCCTTATGAAGAAAGACTGGATAGACTTGGTTTATACTCTCTAGAATTTAGGAGATTGAGAGGGGATCTTATAGAAACTTATAAAATTCTTAAGGGGTTGGACAGGCTAGATGCAGGAAGATTGCTCCCGATGTTGGGGAAGTCCAGGACAAGGGGTCACAGCTTAAGGATAAGGGGGGAATCCTTTAAAACCGAGATGAGAAGAACTTTTTTCACACAGAGAGTGGTGAAACTCTGGAACTCTCTGCCACAGAGGGTAGTCGAGGCCAGTTCATTGGCTATATTTAAGAGGGAGTTAGATGTGGCCCTTGTGGCTAAGGGGATCAGAGGGTATGGAGAGAAGGCAGGTACGGGATACTGAGTTGGATGATCAGCCATGATCATATTGAATGGCGGTGCAGGCTCGAAGGGCCGAATGGCCTACTCCTGCACCTATTTTCTATGTTTCTATATTTCTATGAGAGCCTGTGGGGTAACTTTTTTACACAAAGGCTGGTGGGTGTATGGAACAAGCTGCCGGAGGAGGAAGTTAAGACAGGTACTATCCCAACATTTAAGAAATGTTTAGACAGGTACATGGATAGGATAGGGATATGGACCAAAAGCAGGCAGGTGGGACTAGTGTAGATGAGGCATGTTGGCCAGCGTGGGCAAGTTGGGCCTGTTTTCACACTGTATGACTGTGCCTCCTATCAATCCCCTATAATAGGGGTAATTTACAGTAATCAAATAACTTACCAACCAACATGTCTCTGAGATGTGTGATAAAAATGAAGTACATTGGAAGAACAAATATGTAAGGAGATTGCAGATATTAGTAGTAAGCACAAGGTAGTGATTGTGGGAGATTTCAATTTTCCACACATAGACTGGGAAACACATTCTGTAAATGGGCTGGATGGGTTGAAGTTTGTAAAATGTGTGCAGGATAGTTTTTTGCAGCAATACATAGAAGTACCTACTAGAGAAAGGGCGGTGCTGGACCTCCTGTTAGGAAATGAGACGGTCAGGTGGCAGAGGTATGCGTTGGGGAACAGTTCGGGACCAGTGATCACAATACCATTAGTTTCAATATAATTATGGAGAGGGTCAGATCTGGACCTAGGGTTGAGATTTTTGATTGGAGAAAGGCTAACTTTGAGGAGATGCGAAAGGATTTAAAAGGAGTAAATTGGGACAGTTTGTTTTATGGGAAAGATGTGGAAGAGAAATGGAGGACATTTAAAGGTGAAATTTTAAGAGTACAGAATCTTTATGTCCCTGTTCGGTTGAAAGGAAATAGTAAAAATTGGAAAGAGCCATGGTTTTCAAGGGAAATTGGACACTTGGTTCGGAAACAGAGAGATCTACAATAATTATAGGCAGCATGGAGTAAATGAGGTGCTTGAGGAGTATAAAGAATGTAAAAAGAATCTTAAGAAAGAAATTAGAAAAGTTAAAGAAGATATGAGGTTGCTTTGGCAAGTAAGGTGAAAGTAAATCCAAAGGGTTTCTACAGCTATATTAATAGCAAAAGGATAACGAGGGATAAAATTGGTCCATTAGAGAGTCAGAGTGGACAGCTATCTGCAGAGCCAAAAGAGATGGGGGAGATATTGAACAATTTCTTTTCTTCGGTATTCACCAAGGAGAAGGATATTGAATTATGTGAGGTAAGGGAAACAAGTAGAGTAGCTATGGAAACTATGAGATTCAAAGAAGAGGAAGTACTGACACTTTTGAGAAATATAAAAGTGGATAAGTCTCCAGGTCCGGACAGGATATTCCCTAGGACATCGAGGGAAGTTAGTGTAGAAATAGCAGGGGCTATGACAGAAATATTTCAAATGTCATTAGAAACGGGAATAGTGCCGGAGGATTGGCGTACTGCGCATGTTGTTCCATTGTTTAAAAAGGGGTCTAAGAGTAAACCTAGCAATTATAGACCTGTTAGTTTGACGTCAGTGGTGGGCAAATTAATGGAAAGGATACTTAGAGATAATATATATAAGCATCTGGATAAACAAGGTCTGATTAGGAACAGTCAACATGGATTTGTGCCTGGAAGGTCATGTTTGACTAATCTCCTTGAATTTTTTGAAGAGGTTACTTGGGAAATTGATGAGGGTAAAGCAGTGGATGTTGTATATATGGACTTCAGTAAGGCCTTTGACAAGGTTCCTCATGGAAGGTTGGTTAAGAAGGTTCAATTGTTGGGTATTAATGGTGGAGTAGCAAGATGAATTCAACAGTGGCTGAATGGGAGATGCCAGAGAGTAATGGTGGATGGTTGTTTGTCAGGTTGGAGGCCAGTGACTAGTGGGGTGCCACAGGGATCTGTGTTGGGTCCACTGTTGTTTGTCATGTACATCAATGATCTGGATGATGGTGTGGTAAATTGGATTGGTAAGTATGCAGATGATACTAAGATAGGTGGGGTTGTGGATAATGAAGTAGATTTTCAAAGTCTACAGAGAGATTTATGCCAGTTGGAAGAATGGGCTGAAAGATGGCAGATGGAGTTTAATGCTGATAAGTGTGAGGTGCTACATCTTGGCAGGACAAATCAAAATAGGACGTACATGGTAAATGGTAGGGAATTGAAGAATGCAGGTGAACAGAGGGATCTGGGAATAACTGTGCATAGTTCCCTGAAAGTGGAATCTCATGTAGATAGGGTGGTAAAGAAAGCTTTTGGTGTGCTGGCCTTTATAAATCAGAGCATTGAGTATAGAAGTTGGGATGTAATGTTAAAATTGTACAAGGCATTGGTGAGGCCAATTCTGGAGTATGGTGTACAATTTTGGTCGCCTAATTATAGGAAGGATGTCAACAAAATAGAGAGAGTACAGAGGAGATTTATTAGAATGTTGCCTGGGTTTCAGCAACTAAGTTACAGAGATAGGTTGAACAAGTTAGGGATTTATTCTTTGGAGCGCAGAAGGTTAAGGGGGGACTTGATAGAGGTCTTTAAAATGATGAGAGGGATAGACAGAGTTGACGTGGATAAGCTTTTCCCACTGAGAGTAGGGAAGATTCAAACAAGGGGACATGACTTGAGAATTAAGGGACAGAAGTTTAGGGGTAACATGAGGGGAACTTCTTTACTCAGAGAGTGGTGGCTGTGTGGAATGAGCTTCCAGTGAAGGTGGTGGAGGCAGGTTCGTTTTTATCATTTAAAAATAAATTGGATAGTTATATGGACGGGAAAGGAATGGAGGGTTATGGTCTGTGCGCAGGTATATGGGACTAGGGGAGAATGCGTGTTTGGCACGGACTAGAAGGGTCGAGATGGCCTGTTTCCGTGCTGTAAATTGTTATATGGTTATATATGGTTATACATGCAGGAAACCACGTGGCCACACAAGGAACATGTGCAAAATCTACGCAGACCACCAGTGCAGGCTAGGATCAGACTGGTTGCTGGAGATGTGAGCTAGCAGCATTACTTCCTGTACCACCATGCACAGTTTTAAAGACAGGTCTCAAATCAGTAAAACATTCAAAATACAAAGTATCCAGATATCTCTAGAGATGTATTTTGAATCCAAATCAGATTGATTGGACAGAAAATGCTGGAATAACTCAACTCGACATGTTGTGTCTATCTTCAGTTTAAACCAGCATCTGCAGTTCCTTCCTACTCAGATGGATTGGAAGAAGTTCTTCTCATTAAACCCCTTATGGTCTCCAAATTAAATCAGTTTGGACAATCTCATCTGTAATAATTGGGGGTCAAAAGTTAACAAAGTGCAGAAATTAGAATTAATCCTTCAGGAGAGCTGATGTAAACTGAAGGAAATGACTGCAAACATTATTCAGAATCTATTTTGGGGAGCTCAATGTTATATAACACGTAACTGCTGCACTGGCATCTTTTGACAACAAATATCAATGAGTGTGAACAACTAATCAATAAATACAGGTGCACAACCTTTTATCCGGAGTTCCGGAAATCGAAAAGCTCCGAAAACCGGACATTTTTTCCAGGATGTCGTCTGCACACCAAAGCTCGCGTTTGGCACCAAACTTGACCCGAAACGACCCACGGTCAACCCAGGTCTGTACTACTGTAGCGGCTGCCTCCTCCCCGGAGACCGGGGAGACACTTAAACATCTGTAAATCATTGCTTAAATGTTAGTCAGTTAGTTTGGACGGCTTTTATGTGAAGGGGGGGGGGGGGGGGTGAAGGGGGAAACTTTAATTCTTAGTCCCCTACCTGGTCGGAGAGGCGGGGAGCGGGCAATGCTTTACCGGGTCGCCGTGCAGTAAGCTCCGGAGCGCTGTGGCCGCCGACTACCAACATCGCGGAGCTGGGGCTGCGGGCGTCCGGCCGCGGGCGGCGCCGGTTGTAGCTCCGACCCCGGCAACTCTATCCCTGGCTGCGCGGCGCTTCAAATCCAGCGCGGCCCGCGGTCGGACGCCCGCAGTCCCAGCTCCGCGATGTTGGGAGTCGGCGGCCACAGCGCTCCGGAGCTTACCGCACGGCGACCCGGTAAGGCATTGCCCGCTCCCCGCTGGTATCCCAGCGCTGTGGCTGACGACTCCCAACATCGCGGAGCTGGGGCTGCGGGCGTCCGGCCGTGGGCGGCGCTGGATTGGAGCGCTGCGCAGCCAGGGATAGAGTTGCCAGGGTCGGAGCTCCAACCGGCGCCGCCCGCGGCCGGACGCCCGCAGCCCCAGCTCCGCGATGTTGGCAGTCGGCGGCCACAGCGCTCCGGAGCTTACTGCACGGCAACCCGGTAAGGCATTGCCCGCTCCCCGCCTCTCCGACCAGGTAGGGCACTAAGAATTGAAGTTTTCCGTCTTCAACCCCCCCCCCCCCCTTCACATAAAAGCCCTCCAAACTAACTGACTAACATTTAAGCAATGATTTACAATGATTCCCCGGTCTCCGGGGAGGAGGCAGCCGCTCCAGACTTTTCAAGCCTCCCGCGCTACCTACCTAATCTACGCTAAAAGTCTTCCATTCCGAAATCCGAAAAATTCCGAAATCCGAGAAGTGTCTGGTCCCAAGGCTTTCGGATAAAAGGTTGTGCACCTGTACAATCATTCAAAGCATTAAAAGAACAAGCAGTTGACCATTCAGAGTACCACAATATTAGGAATCTTACCTGGCCGGGGGAACTCTTCCACGTTCCCAACCCAACTAATGGCATCTTCTTGTCTGTTGCCAATGTTATATAGGTGAGACTCATATTCAATGCACCTTGTACAATAATGAATTAATAGAATTACATATATATAATTATATACATATACATATATATAGAGAGAGAATTACAAACACATACACATTAATAATACAATTACAACCCATGTAGTCACAGAAATACAAAATATATGTGTAATTACTGAATGACATGAAACAATTGACTAGCTGTTATTTCTAATTGACTGAAAATCTGAATAAATGTTATCAATAGCAATCTGCGCTCTTCCACCAAAGGCAAATATTTGGCCTTTGACAGTTACTTTCTAATGGCAGCAATATTAAAATATATCATTTCATTGACATTGTCACAAATTACAATCCCATTGATCAGCAACATTAACTCTGACTTGCTGCATATTTCCAGCATGTTTTTAAAAAATTCATATTTCAATTTTCTACAGGTTTTCCCTTTAACGAATGTTATTATACTAAATTAAATTCCTTTTTCAGATGTTCTCCATAATGAAGGTTAAATTCAATGCCTTATGTTCTCAGCAAACTGGCTGCTTAGGTTGGAGAAATGCTGCAGCCTGCAGTTCTGCTTCTTTGTCAAGGGCACCGGTCGCAGAGGCCGGCGGTTGTTGAGGGGGCCAGCGGTTGTTGAGGGGGCCAGCGGTTGTTGAGGGGGCCGGCGGTTGTTGAGGGGGCCGGCGGTTGTTGAGGGGGCCGGCGGTTGTTGAGGGGGCCGGCGGTTGTTGAGGGGGCCAGCGGTTGTTGAGGGGGCTGGCAGCTGAGGTTGAGGATGGAGCTGGCTGTTGAGGGCAGGCCATGTGGGAGCCGGAGGACACGCCACCAAGAACGAAGGAGGAACTGCTTGGGGGGATCGCCCTGAAGGGGGGGGGGGGTGGGGGGGAGAGAGAACAGGGAAGACCCAGCTTGGAGGTGGGGGGTGCGGGAGAACAATGGAGCACCTGGCGCGGGATACTTTGTAACTTTGGTGGCACCCTTAATGGTATACAAAATAAAGAATTTCACTGTGACTTGTCACATGTGACTATAAAGCATTCATACATTCATTTATTCATACATTCATTCTTGACTGCTTTCTCGAGGGCGCATTGAATATGTGACTACTTTGAGTCCAATGTTTGAGTCTTATAGTCATAGAGTTATAGAGTCATAGAGCACAGAAACACAACTCGTCTATGCTGACCAAATTTCCCAATCTAACGTAGTTCCATTTGCCCATGTTTGGCCCACATCCCTTTAAACCTTTCCCGTTCACACACCTGTCCAAGGATGTTTTAAATGCCGTGATATACCTGCCTCAACTATTTCCTCTGGCAGCTCATTCCATATACCCTTCACTCACTGAGTGAAAAGTTGCCTCTCAGGTTCATATTAAATCTTGCCCCTTTCACCTTAAACATACCTGTGCTCCAAGGAACAGAGTCCTAGCCTGTCCAACCTCTCACTAAAGAGTAGGCCCTTGTCCTGGTAACAACCTCGTAAAACCCCCCTGCACCTTCAACTTAATGACACCTTTTCTTTTAACAATACTCCACGAGTGGTCTCACCATCTGTAACATAACGTCTTTTACAACTATAAAACAATGTCGCAACTTCTGTATGCTGATGACTGATGAAGATCAATGTACCAAAGGCATTTTTCACCACCATATCTACCTGTAATGCCAATTCAAGGAATTATGTACATGTACTTATGTACATAGAAACATAGAAAATACGTGCAGGAAGAGGCCATTCGAGCCAGCACCGCCATTCATTGTGATCATGGCTGATCGTCCCCAATCAATAACCCGTGCCTGCCTTCTCCACATATCCCTTGATTCCACTAGCCCCTAGAGCTCTATCTAACTCTCTCTTAAATCCATATACATGAACTTCTACATCTCTCTGTTCCACAATAGGGCCCACAATTATAACACGTTGAGGCCCCCACTAGCACTGAATACTTGGTCAATTTGAGTGGTGCAGGCCACATCATTTGCATGCCCAATATCATTCTCCTGAACAGTATAGTTGATGTGGTCTCATCAATCCCCCACATAAATGAAGCATAAGCAACACTTTAGCTTTCCTACTAACTTGATGTTCCTATACACTAGTCCTTTGCAAATCATGCACTTAGATACTCAGGTCTTTCCGAAACCTTTAAATATCCAGATAATATACTTCTGCTTATTATTTTTCTTTCAAAAAGGATAATTTTGCATTATTCTGCCCACTCACTCAGCCTATCTTTACCTCTTTGCAGCCTCTATGTCCCTTTTACTTTCCCATCCATCTCTGTATCATCAACACATTTTGCAACCACATATTCAGTGCCTAAATGCAAGTTATTTCTATAAATGATAACATGTTGAGGCCCCCACATCATTTCATATCACACACCAATCAATGACATCTTGTCAACCAAAAGAGACCCAATCACACCTCCTGCTGTTTTCTGTTAATCATGTTAACTGGTATCCATGAGCTAGTTCATTCAAAGGACCTGCTGTGTTAATTGATGCCTTTGCAGTACCATTCATAAATATAATGAAAGGTCATCATCTACCTGACTTTTATGTTGAGGATTGATTCTTGACAAGCCTGGATGAGGGCATGGATGGGAGCAATGAAAAATTAAACAGGCACAAAAAAATGGGGGAAACAAAATGCATTATAAATGCATAGGAAGATGACGATGTTTGGCTCATTCTTGAACAAATGCAATGGAGTAGTTTGTTTGGGAGGTCAAGGCAGAATTAGGTAGCAGGTTCCTTCCCCCGAAGTTGCACTATAACGTGACATTAGGTCTAATGGTTGACCTATGGACTAAACCTCATGATGAGCAGACAATTCTCATTTAATATTACAAATATGTGACCAATATAGCTGTCTGAAGCTTATTGGGTACTGCTGAGTTGCATTTTCTGAGAAAAGATTTCCACAGTGATCTTTAAGAAAGAACTGCAGATGCTGGAAAAATCGAAGGTAGACAAAAATGCTTGAGAAACTCAGCGGGTGAGGGAGCATCTATGGAGCGAAGGAATAGGTGACTTTATAGGTATCTTTGCTATTATATGTAAATTAACCACAGTGATTTTAGGAGATTAACCAACTGCACTTCAGAACTATTATGATATGCTTGGTAAATAATAATTTATGCTAATCAATAAGATTTATTTGTGCATGGTTAAAATAATGGCCAAAAGTCATAAATTTACAAAAAAAGTATGAAGCTATATTTTTTTCTTTTTTTGTACTGAAAAGATGCAGCTCTCTTCTATTTACCCTGTCCAAACCACTCATGCTCTTGTATCTTTTAAACAATTCTCTGCTCAACCTTCATGATAGCAGGGAAAATAGCCACGTACTAACAGCAGAACAGGTCTCAGCATCTGGCTCTCAACTGCCCTGGTATTCAAGATTTGTGTTGTTTGTAAACTGCCTACACAGAGCAGAATTCTGCTTTGAAGACTGATTGACAGAGAAAATAGGTGCAGGAGTAGGCCATTCGGCCCCTTGAGCCAGCACTACCATTCAATATGCTGAATTATCTGAAAAGACTATGACCTAGAAATTATAATCTGCAGCACTATGCTCTTATGCCCAATACAAGTAAGCTTTATGTAAAACCCAGTTACAGAGTGTTCATAGTCAGCTAGAATGTGCAATGATGTATTCAAGAGAGAGTTAGATATAGCTCTTAGGGCTGACAAAATTAAAGGGTATGGGGAGAAAGCAGGAACGGGGTACTGATTTTGGATGATCAGCCATGATCATATTGGGTGACTTCAATCTACATATAGATTGGGTGAATCAAATTGGCAAGGGTGCTGAGGAAGAGGATTTCTTGGAATGTATGCGGGATAGTTTTCTAAACCAACATGTAGAGTAACCAAAGAGAGAGCAGGCTATTCTAGACTGGGTATTGAGTAATGAGGAAGGGTTAGTTAGCAGTCCTGTTGTGCGTGGCCCCTTGGTTGAGTTCTTCATTAGGATGGAAAGTGACATTGTTAATTCAGAAACAATGGTCCTGAACTTAAAGAAAGGTAACTTTGAGGGTATGAGATGTGAATTGGCCAAGATAGACTGGCAATTGATGCTTAAAGGGTTGACGGTGGATATGCAATGGAAGGCATTTAAAGACTGCATGGATGAACTACAACAATTGTTCATCCCAGTTTGGCAAAAGAATAAATCAGGGAAGGTAGTGCATCCGTGGATTACAAGGGAAATCAGGGATAGTATAAAAACAAAAGATGAAGCATACAAATTAGCCAGAAAAAGCAGCCTACCAGAGGACTCGGAGAAATTCAGAGTCCAGCAGAGGAGGACAAAGGGCTTAATTAGGAAAGGGAAAATAGATTATGAAAGAAAACTGGCAGGGAACATAAAAACTGACTGCAAAAGTTTTTATAGATATGTGAAGAGAAAAAGATTAGTTAAAACAAATGTACGTCCCTTGCAGTCAGAAACAGGTGAATTGATCATGTGGAACAAGGACATGGCAGACCAATTGAATAATTACTTTGGTTCTGTCTTCACTAACGAAGATATAAATAATCTGCCGGAAATAGCAGGGGACCGGGGTTCAAATGAGATGGAGGAACTGAGTGCAATCCAGGTTAGCCGGGAAGTGGTGTTAGGTAAATTGAATGGATTAAAGGCCGATAAATCCCCAGGGCCAGATACTCTGCATCCCAGAGTACTTAAGGAAGTAGCCCCAGAAATAGTGGATGCATTAGTGATAATTTTTCAAAACTCTTTAGATTCTGGAGTAATTCCTGAGGATTGGAGGATAGCTAATGTAACTCCACTTTTTAAAAAGGGGGGGGGGGGAGAGAGAAAACGGGGAATTACAGACCAGTTAGTCTAACATCGGTAGTAGGGAAACTGCTAGAATCAGTTATTAAAGATGGGATAGCAGCACATTTGGAAAGTGGTGAAATCATTGGACAAAGTCAGCATGGATTTATGAAAGGTTAATCATGTCTGACGAATCTTATAGAATTTTTCGAGGATGTAACTAGTAGAGTGGATAAGGGAGAACCAGTGGATGTGTTATATCTGGACTTTCAGAAGGCTTTCGACAAGGTCCCACATAAGAGATTAGTATACAAACTTAAAGCACACAGTATTGGGGGTTCAGTATTGATGTGGATAGAGAACTGGCTGGCAGACAGGAAGCAAAGAGTAGGAGTAAACGGGTCCTTTTCACAATGGCAGGCAGTGACTAGTGGGGTACCGCAAGGCTCAGTGCTGGGACCCCAGCTATTTACAATATATATTAATGATTTGGACGAGGGAATTGAATGCAACATCTCCAAGTTTGCGGATGACACAAAGCTGGGGGGCAGTGTTAGCTGTGAGGAGGATGCTAGGAGGCTGCAAGGTGACTTGGATAGGCTGGGTGAGTGGGCAAACGCATGGCAGATGCAGTATAATGTGGATAAATGTGAGGTTATCCACTTTGGTGGCAAAAACAGGAAAGTAGACTATTATCTAAATGGTGGCCGATTAGGAAAAGGGGAGATGCAACGAGGGTGAGATGCAACGAGACCTGGGTGTCATGGTACACCAGTCATTAAAAGTAGGCATGCAGGTGCAGCAGGCAGTGAAGAAAGCGAATGGTATGTTAGCATTCATAGCAAAAGGATTTGAGTATAGGAGCAGGGAGGTTCTACTGCAGTTGTACAGGGTCTTGGTGAGACCACACCTGGAGTATTGCATACAGTTTTGGTCTCCTAATCTGAGGAAAGACATTCTTGCCGTAGTACAGAGAAGGTTCACCAGACTGATTCCTGGAATGTCAGGACTTTCATATGAAGAAAGACTGGATAGACTCGGCTTGTACTCGCTAGAATTTAGAAGATTGAGGGGGGATCTTATAGAAACGTACAAAATTCTTAAGGGGTTGGACAGGCTAGATGCAGGAAGATTGTTCCCGATGTTGGGGAAGTCCAGAACAAGGGGTCACAGTTTAAGGATAAGGGGGAAATCTTTTAGGACTGAGATGAGGAAAACATTTTTCAAACAGAGAGTGGTGAATCTCTGGAATTCTCTGCCACAGAAGGTAGTTGAGGCCAGTTCATTGGCTATATTTATGAGGGAGTTAGATGTGGCCCTTGTGGCTAAAGGGATCAGGGGGTATGGAGAGAAGGCAGGTACAGGATACTGAGTTGGATGATCAGCCATGATCATATTGAATAGCGGTGCAGGCTCGAAGGGCCGAATTGCCTACTCCTGCACCTATTTTCTATGTTTCTACTGGTCTTAATGACTACAGGCCTGTCGCACTGACCTCTGTAGTCATGAAGTCCCTTGAAAGACGTGATGGCCAAGCTGAAAAATAACATGAACCTCCTGCTCGACTTTTGTTTGCATTTTGGGCCAATAGATCTGTGGATGATGCAGTCAGCCTGGTCCTGCACTTCATCCTCCAGCACCTAGACCGCCAGAGGACCTATGCGAGGATTTTGTTTGTTGATTTTAACTCTGCATTCAACACCATTGTGCCAGAACTACTACACTCCAACCTTTCCGAGTTGACTGTGCCTGAACCCTTCTGTCGGTGGATCACCAGCTTCCTGACAGACAGGAAGCAGCATGTGAGGCTGGGAAAGCACATCTGGGATCCGCAGTCCCTCAGCATAGGAGCACCGCAAGGCTGCATACTCTCCCCTCTCCTCTACTATCTCTACACCAATGACTGCACCTCCACTGACTCCTCTGTCAAGCTTCTCAAGTTTACGGACAACACAACCCTGATTGGACAGATCCAGGATGGGGAGGAAACTGCCTAAAGACAGGAACTGACACAGCTGGCGTCCTGGTGCCATCGCAACAATCTGGAGCTCAATGCTCTTAAGACAGTGGAATTGAATGTAGACTTTAGGAGAGCTCCCCTGATCCCACTCACCAGCAACAACACCAAAGTCACATCCGTGGAGTTTTTCAAGTTCCTGGCAACCATCATCTCCAAGGACCTTAAGTGGGGGGCTACCATCGACTCCACATTCAAAAAGGCACAACAGAGGATGTACTTCCTGCGGCAGCTGAGGAAGCACAATCTGCCACAGGCAATGATGGTCCAATTCTATACGGCCATCGTAGAGTCTATCTTCACCTTCTCCATCATGGTCTGGTTTGGCTCTGCCACCAAGCACGACATCCGGAGGCTGCAGCGAATTGTCCGATCAGCTGAGAAGGTTATTGGCTGCAACCTTCCCTACATTGACGAACTGTACACTGCAAGGGCCAGGAAGCGAGTGGGAAGATAATCTCTGACCCATCTCACCCTGGCCACAAACTCTTTGAATCACTTCCCTCTGGTAGGCGACTCCGGACAGTCAAAGCTCCCACAGCCGGACATAAAATCAACTTTTTTCCACGAGTAGTAGCTCTACTCAATAGCCAAAAATCTGTAGCCTCCTTTTGCTCTGGTATTTTATTTAATGCATGTTTAATCAATAGTGTTTTATTATTAATGTTTAATGTTTTATGTATCATTCCTAACTGTCACTGTATGTCATGTTGTCACTGCGGGCGGAGCACCAAGGCAAATTCCTTGTATGTGAATGCTTGGCCAATAAACTTATTATTCATTCATAGAGCTCTTAAAGATAGCGGAGTCATGGGATATGGGGAGAAGGCAAGAACGGGGTAATGATTGTGGATGATCAACCACGATCACATTGAATGGCGGTGCTGGCTCGAAGGACCAAATGGCCTACTCCTGCACCTATTGTCCATCTACACTAGTCCCACCTGCCTGCATTTGGCCCATATCCCTCTAAACCTATTCGATCCATGTACCTATCTAAATGATTCTTAAATGTAATGATGGTATCTGCTTTTTTCTTTTTGTTTTATAAACTGCCAAAGAGATAGTTAAGGCAGGTACTAAGAGGTAGTTAAGGCAGGTTGCAAAGAAAACAACCACAAAGTTTTTCTTGTGGCCATGAAGTTTAAATCACCCATCCCTGGAATGTTTATACGAGATCCCATAGCGTAAGATATCCCAAGGTACTTCACAGGAGTGATAATCAAATGTAATTTGACAGCCAAGCACACAAAGCCACATTATGTCAGATCATCAAAAGCACTGTAAAAGCAAGGTTTATATCAAGGACTTTGGACAGGAAAGTGGGAAAGTTTCACAAGGTCCATGCGGCTATAGGCATGGAAATCAGAATGGCCCTAAAGATCAGAACTGGAATGGTGCAGACTACTCAGAGAGTTGCTATAGAGATGATAAAGGACACGGCTTTGAATGGATTTGAAAACAAGCGTGGGAATTTTAAGTAGGCTAAACTGAGTCATTTTCCACAAAACAAAATTCCATTAAAAAAACAGGGAGATGACTGAACAGTAAAAATATCTTTACTGTCATGTCTGAGCAAAGGAAGTTGGCTAACACCCAGATCATTCTGCTCTTCTTCAAATAGTGCCACAACTGTTCTCATATCCACCTGTGTTAATGGATGGATGTGAGTCTGTGGATGAACAATGACATCCTAAATAATGTACAGTATCTCCAGCTACACACTTGGTAGAGTGCATTCAAATGTCAACCTTTATGTGATGAGCTTTGGAGTTGAAAACACTGCCATATATACCAGGAGTTTCATCTTTCACAGGAATTAGCTGACAAAAGATAAAGGATGGGGAACTTAAACATGGCTTTGTTCTGTTGTTTGTCACGCTAGCTTTAAAAATGGCTGAGTGCCGGCTTAGATTCTCGGAAAATGACTGCTGAAATTTCCTGGTTAGTTTGATTAATCTTGCTGCTGATGTTGATCGTTCCCCAGATCGATGGCCGAGGGTGAGGTTACTTTTAGCCTGAAAATCTTATTTCTTAACTTTGCCAGGAGACTGGGCTAATTGGGGAAAAAGGGTTGTGAGGATAGCAGGGAGATACTGATATGGGCAGAGGTAATGAACAGGAAACAAGAGTTAAATTCATGAACCAAAAGTTAACCATTTCACTTTTTCCCCATTGTATATTTTATTTTGTTTCCTCAGTTATATTTTTGGTTTGTTTTTTAGTGACTTTCACATACCTTGGATAGAGAAGGTTGGAATAGGAAGAATTCTATTGTTGGAAATGTTTCTGATGACGTAAAGATACTTGGAAAATGCAGTGGCATATGTAATGAAACAGCTGTTCACTGGTGAAAAGTCACCGAGGTTTAAAGTTTCCTATATATGTTTCAGCTGCTGAAAATGTTTTTATGATGCTGTTGGCCAAAAGCCAGTTAAGATCATTAGCTGGTGCAGGGACCAAATTAAATAAGTGTAGGTTGGTTTATACACAAGTCTGCAATATACATAGTTTGGTGTAGGCTGTTGCTCACAGTATATTCACAAAACCCTGCTCAACCCACTGAACCATACCTCGTGTAATCTTTTCAAGCTACAATCATTCTGTTGTTCACGAAATGATAACTAAGAGATAAAGATATAGTGGCCAAAGAGTCAGAGTACAACACTACTCCAGAGAGAAGATTCCAAAGACCACATTTCAATGGCAAAGATGGCTCCATAGAAGTTTGAGGTTATTCATGAAAACGATCATTGAAAACCATGAAATGCTAATTGGTGATTTTGGAACGAAAACAGAAAGTGCTGAAATAACTCAGCAGATCAGACATCGTCTGTTGCTAAGAGAAATAGTCGATGTTTCGGATCTGCACCACTTTGTCAGAACTCATCTAGAAATCACAGCCTGAAGCAGTAAATATTTGCAAAACAGCCATGATCATATTGAATGGCGGTGCAGGCTCGAAGGGCCGAATGGCCTACTCCTGCACCTATTTTCTATGTTTCTAAATGTTCCTCCTTCCACAGATGCTGCCTGGTCTGCTGAGATTATCCAGAATTTCTATTTTTGGTTTAGATTTCCAGCAGCCGCAGTTTTTTAAAATCAATTTTAAATTACTGCTGACTTTGAAATCTCTACAGATACTCCAACTGCAGAAATTGTGACCGTTTCTCTGTCCGTTTTCATTTTATGCTATGATCTCCAGTCAGTCAATGGAGATCACGTGAAGATAAGCTAAATGTTATTCAGTTGTATATCACACATTAACTACAATTCCGTGCGCAGAAAATATCAGAAAAGTCCAAGCTGCAGCCAGTCAGATGGATCGTTCGATATAGGTTAGAACTATGAACCAGGAGTCATCAGCGTCCTAAATCTGAATAAATTAATTCAAATAATAACAATTTCAGATGATTTGTGATACAGTACAAAATTCTTAGATATGAAAATATTCATTCTTAGCCAGAATTTCCTTGCTATATTTAAACAATAAGCTTATATTGAAACATTTATGATTGCAGAACAAAATAAAACACTGCCCTGTGCTTGGCACATGATAAAACCAGGCAAACAATTGCCTCTTCACTATCTGAGAAAGAACTTGTGGTCTATTAAAAACACACAGAGCTCTTGATATCAACAGTCTGTAACAAAGCCCTTAACATGCAAGATTATAGCTATACGGTGCGCGATGCATGTCATGATCCTCTTGTGCGGCCTCAATTACAGTTTATTGCAATGGAAAGCTGAATATGGATTCAATATTTCAAACCTTCAGATTGCTTATGAGACCCCAACCATTAGCTTAACTAATTTACTAGTTACAAAAGTACATTTTAACAATCAGGTCTATGCACTCTAGTACCAGAAACAATGCATTTCTAACATCTGACACTATTGGCAATTGTTATACTTAATCTACTCTTTGTATTTACCGCACAAGTACTTACTTATTGTTGAGAAAAAGCTGCGTGTCTATTAAATGAGCCTTCTGGAATTTGCAATTGTCAGCTGCTCTGTGATTACCTGCCTCTGCTCAAAGGTTTTATCCTTTGATAAATAATAGTTAACCATTAAACCTGTTGGTTGGGAACATAACAAAATTAGTAAAGTTTAAACCTAATCATCCTAGTCCCTATTTGCATTAGCCTACCAGCTGGTTTATGGCAGAGCAGACAGCTTCTATCATTAAGTATGAAGTTACCTGCCTAGTTTTCTGTATAAGGGAAAAATGAAAAGTTCTGATCTATTGCAAACACTGCTACATTTTAACATCCAGGCACATGATTTTGGTAGTAAATTTAACTTACTCATCTCCAAGGACCTTAAGTGGGGGGCTACCATTGACTCCACAGTCGAAAAGGCACAACAGAGGATGTACTTCCTGCGGCAGCTGAGGAAGCATAATCTGCTACGGGCAATGATGGTCCAATTCTATACGGCCACCGTAGAGTCTGTCCTCAGCTTCTCCATCATGGTCTGGTTTGGCTCAGCCACCAAGCACGACATCCGGAGGCTGCAGCGAATCGTCCAATCAGCTGAGAAGGTTATTAGCTGCAACCTTCCCTCCATTGACGAACTGTACACTGCAAGGGCCAGGAAGCGAGCGGGTAAGATCATCTCGGACCCCTCTCATCCTGGCCACAAACTCTTTGAATCACTTCCCTCTGGAAGGCGACTCTGGACTGTCAAAGCTGCCATAGCCAGACATCAAAACTCCTTTTTTCCACGAGTAGTAGCTCTACTCAATAACCAAACATTTGTAGCCTCCTTTTGCTCTGGTATTATATTTAATGCACATGTTTGATCAATAATGTTTTATTATTAATGTTTAATGTTTTATGTATCATTCCTAACTGTCACTTGCGTGCGGGGCACCAAGGCAAATTCCTTGTATGTGAAAACTTCCAACCTTACATATTATAGGTATGTTACAATACTTATCTTCAGCGGCGCTGCAATTCTGCCACTGGCCGTGTGCGCCACTTTGGCGCCTTTGAGGGAGGGGGGGGGCGGGATTAAAATGCGGTTTTCTCCTGCCTGTCCGAGATATATTTTCTCGGGCTGCTTGCTGATGCTGAAAAATCGGTCTGACTTCCGTTCTCGGAAGTTTAAAAAAAAAAATCGCGGGTCAATTTAATCGCTGGAGTAAAATAAAAAAGCAACTTCTAACGCCGACAACGGGACGATTCTCACGTAGGGGACAAAACGTAGGGTAAATCGTTTATTTTACATATAAACTTGCTTTACGGGAATTAAACATTAAATTCCTTCCATTTGGCCTATAAATTCATGACAATGAGATTTAAAAATCATGTTATATTGTGAATTCTTGTGTGAATGTTATTTGTACACTTAGGCTATTTAAAAATCTTTTCTTAAGAAATGGATAGATGTTTAGATCTAGTAATTGAATTTTGTAATTAGCTACAATTAGGTAACTAACTAATTATATGCATTAATTTTAGGTCATCCAAGTAAGATTGTTTCATAATTGTTTCAGAATGCTTCAATCTATAATAACTGAACATTTCTTTCAGTTCTCTTAATTTTTAAGAAAGTTAAGGGCTTTTGACAGTCCTCGATCACAGCTTTTGTGTTCAGTCAATGGAAAAGCAATAGGGAACAAGATGCTAATTTCCGATTATGAAAATGGCCATAACATTTTTAATACTGAAGATATGTAAGTGAATTAGGTTTCAAATTAAACTTCTTTTTATGCTTTATCTGATGGGATAAATTGCAGACGATTTTTTTAAATGTTGCAACATTGCTACATATTAAAGCATCAGAGAAACTGGGAAGAGCATGTCCAGGAATCTCTGATAATAATTGATAATTAATTGGTGATATCAGGATGGTTAAGGTGGAAAAATATACTGTCTTTTATTGGCCAACGTACAGAACAAGAGCAGGATGTCATAGTAGAATTCTATTCATTGCTACTTGGCCATAGACTGAGTACTATTTACATTTCTGATCATCACATAACAGAAAAGATGCAATTACACCACAAGGGTTAAATAGGTTACTGGGATGTTGCCAGTTACAAGGAAACATTGAAGATGTTTAGTTACACGGAAACATTGGCTGGGCTCTGGATAGATGTAACATGACCTCCAACAGGAGCTTTGCCTTTTATGTCCATCGCAGTCGTGGCTCCAGTTCACCCAGTTGCTGCCCACAGTTTTGAGGACCCAAGAGCTGCTTCTGTTGTACCTGTGGGGACAGAAACAAGAAATGTTAGCATCTTGTCCTCAGCATTAAATGTCAGTCTTTGACATCTGTTCTAAATGACTGGATACCAAACAAATGACAAACAAAGAACTGCAGATGCTGGTTAATACACAAAAGGACACAAAGTGCTGGAGTAACTCAGCGGGTCAGACAGCATTCCTGGGATACATGGACAGATGACTTTTTCAGTCTCGACCTGGAACGTCATCAATCCATGTTTTCCAGGGATGCAGCCTGACCCGCTAAGTTACTCCAGCACTGTGTGCCCTTTTACCGAACAGAATTGTGTGAATGAATAAGTCTTGCACAAACCCTCAGCTGGAACTGGCCTGCTTTCTCAACCACGTAAATGTAAGCCCTTCCATTTACAAACAATCAAAGGCAGTAATGTGGCCAGTGGATGTCCTCTCTTATTGCTGTGCTTTCTACAAAAGAAGAAATGTGCATTGATTAACCAAGACTGGCAGCATGGTATCAACTAAGATCTCAGACCCTAAGAAATTATACTATTTACCAAATATTATTTACAATGTAACTAATCCGCACAAGATCAACTTCTCACTTTCTACAACCGTGTTGCCTTACGAGTTTTATTCACAATATGATCATAGGAATAAGGAATATGGCATAAATCACACATTCTGTGACTTCAGCCAAAACCAACTAGTCAATTAAACTGTACCCTGAAACATAAAAGAACCCTGAGAATCGACGTAAACCATTGTTTTTAGGAACAATAGGAATTATTAAAGGGCCTGTCCCACTTTCACGACCTAATTCACGACCTTTTTTACGTGGACATTTTTCATCATGCTAGAAAAAACGCCGCGACCTACTAGATGCCACGAGTACCTACTACTAGCATCACGGCCTGCTACGACCTACCTACGACTTCGTGACGACCATGCTGCGAGTATGAGTCAAGGGCAAACTCAGCAGAGGTCGTGCATTAGGACGTGAAAGTGGGGCAGGCCCTTAACTATTAATATGAAATCAATCACAAAATTAAAAGATAGAGCTGGCTTGATATGGTGCGAGGCCCTGGCATTTGCCAGGATTGTAAGTGAACTGCTTTAACTGCTTTAAAGGGCCTATCCCACTTGGCGATTTTTTCGGCGACTGCCGGCGTCATATCAATGTCGGCAAAAGATTTTGAACATTTCAAAATCCAGCAGCGACAAAAAAATGTTGCAACACTTGAACAAACACAGTGCGTCATACGTCATCACGCCGCATCACACGTCATCATGCCGCGTATTTTTCGGTGACCTGATAGGTCAGTCGCTGAAAAAAATCACCAAGTGGGACAGACTCTTCTTTCCAGCCTTGAACCTAGCTTAGTACTTTAACATTTATCAGTTTTCAACACACTAATTGATTGCACATGCTCAGTCTAGAGGTACAGAATTGCAAATGGTCACAAGACTCTGTATGAAGTAATTTCTTCTGTCCTAATTCACCAACCTCATCCTAAAACTATGCCTTCTAGATATAGACCACTGTGGCGGCTCCCAAGGGTCGTGCCATCATAGTGTCGAACCCCTCGGCATAGGAGTGGTTCAGTCCGGAGGCGGCCCTTAGCCAGAGGGTTTAAAGGCAGGGGTTTGGATGCCATCTTTCTCTCGTTTGGACTTCCCTACAACCGGGAGGAACATAATAAAAGGTGCCTCTCAAAACACTGTACTTCGTGCCTCCTTTTGAGACCCACGCACTACACCACTAACTATAACAACAGCCAGGATATCTTTCAGTTCTTCTTATGGTTGAATCACTGCTTCATGCCCATTCATCTTCTCTGTCTTCGAATGTTTCACTGCATTTAGACAATATGAGAATGCAATTGTACACTTAAAATTCATATAAAATTTGCAATGTGCAAAATGAATGTCATGTCTGCCTAACAGCAGTTTATGCACATCAAATATAATTCCTTGCATTATAATGTTTGGAGATGTTATAGAACTAAATAAATTCCAAAATAATCATTATCTTTCCTTCTATCTTTAATACAATGGGGATAAAAAACTTCTGGTTTCATTAATACCATGAAAATCCACACAAAGTAAATTTGGTGAATGTACATGTGGATAAATTGTGATTTATTGCGACTCCCAGTATTCATTTTGTGTGAAGCAAAGAGTATGCAAAGTTACACAAAAATAATACATTTTAATTTTCTACCAAATGAAGGGAAAGATCCATGCAGAAAATTGAAATATAACAGTCTGAGAAAGCATACTTTTCTGTTTCTTCTACATCCCTATAAAGTAAATGCACTATAGTGTAGCTGCTGAATGCAGATGCCTGGTCACCCTTGTACGATTATAAATTGTAAAACCTGATAAAAGGGAAAAGTTCTCTCTACTTATAATTTCAGAGTACTTTTGGTAATGTCAAGAAAGGTGACAAATTTTGCAGAGAAAAAAAAATGGAATAAAATCAACAGGCAAGTTAATGTTCTGCTCACCCAGCAGCAACATTGTTCAATCTGAGACCCTTCGTCAGAACTGATAAAACAAGTTAATCTTTGGGTAAAACAGGTGGGGAAAGGCAAAGGGTGGACAAAGGAACACAGACAAAGGTGCTTAACTGCCTTTTCATGGCTACATTATTTCATCCCTTTCAGAGAAATTCGTGCTGTTCCACACACTGCCCTGTCCCACCTAGCTAACATGTTTTTTCTCCCACCCCCAGTTCTGATGAAGAGTTGCAGACTTGAAACATTAACTGTTTCTCTTTCCTTAAAATGCAGCTTTTTAATTTTTTTTATTTCAAGTGACCCATCCATTAAATTGGATGAAAATGCCCACCTTTGCTAACAGCTTGATTCTCATATAAAAATGGTTTTACAAACTGTTATTCTGTTGCGGACACAGTCTGATGAAGGTTCCCAACCCAAAATGTCACATAACCATGTTCTCCAGAGATGTTGCCAAACCCGCTGAGTTGTTCCAGCACTTGTGTCCTTTTGTCATACTGTTGTACTTTATCGATTTGTGGAGATGGTTGCTTCATTTTCAATAAATAAATCTGTGTTGTATGTTGAGCATATCTGTTATGGCAAAACTGCTTTTTTGAAATAATGCAAATGCAGATCAGGTAAACTAATAAGTAATCCATTTAACTCATTTATTAAGGATCCTTTTATTTGGGGAAAATAATGGAAGAACATTTGATGTTATCAAAAATACATTAGCTCATTGATACTTTTGTTTGGCGTATTTGACACCAAATGTAAAATAATGAAATCTCCACTTCATGATAAAAAAGACCCTGGTTAGAAATACTCATGGTTTTATCTAAATATGTTCTGATTCCTTAAAATCGTGGTCCATGTTACATATGACAGTTTGAAACATTTATATGTGCTAAAGAAACATAAATCTGCTTTGTTCAATCAGCAAGAGCAGTTACTAAATCACTTATATTGGTCTGTTGGTATTATAGTAAAAAATCAGCACAAAATCAAACATGTACTTTGACAAAGCTGAGGATTTGACTTCTTAAGAACCAAAGGAATACATCGAACTGTTATAATCAAAATTGGTAATTGCAAACATTTATATTTATCAGCCAGAAATAAACATTAAAGTTTTTACATATTTAATTTTTGTTTTATGTGGTAAGAAATTACATTTATTTATATTATATTGTCGCGACCGTTAACCTGAACGGATATATATTCCTCTCTACATAAATGCTGCCTGACCCAAGCTTATAATTTTTCTTTAATTTCAGATTTGCAGCTTTCAATAAAATAGAACTAAGGAAATCCTTAATTCATAATCATTACAATTGCAAATGTTAACCAATTCCAAATTAAAATTAAATTTAGTATCAAAGGTAAAAAAATGCCCTTTCTCCATTTTATAAATCCTCATGAATTTAGATAAATTGTGTTCATCAAATGGAACCTAAATGATTATTTAAGCACAACTCAGAGGCAAGTATGACACCAAGGTTGTAAACAGCCTAGATCAATTTCATAGTTCCCAGGGAAAGACAGAGTTGGTAGTTGAGGATTGGAGCAGTAACTGGTTCTGGTTTTACCATTATTTAGTTCAGTAAAATTTCTGTTCAATTAGCTTGGACATTGGACTACCTTGAACATTGAACAGTTTGTATTTGAAGATAGCTGAAGAGTCAGATAAAACCGAGTGCTGTCGGCATGTGTATGAAAGCCATGTATGATGTACATAAATGAGAAATAGGAAGGGGCAAAAATGGATCCTTGGCTTGAAGGCTAACATGCAGCCTCAGGTAAAGAAACTGCTGCTGGCAATTCTTTAGTTATAAATGAGTAAGTATGGAAACAGAGAAATGCAATCCCACCATGCAGGCTGAAGTTATAGGATGCATGGTTAACCACAGCAAAAGGCTAGACAGGTCAAGGCGGAAAGATTACTTGTTGTCATATCGAGGATATTAATAAACTTCACGTGTTATTTTGGTCATGCTGCAGTCCATAAGCCCAATTTGAGGGCTAAAGCAATGAATTCCAAGTAAGATGTTCCAATTACTACATTACTCCTCCTTATTTGACATTCTGAACAAGGTCATGTCATCTCTCTTGCTCGTGGCAGTGGATCCATTTGAAGAATGTTTTGATATGCAGCAGAGCAACCTTCATTCTACAGCAACAAACTGCTGGAGGAACTCAGCAGGTCAGGCAGCATCTGTGGAGGAAAGTGGACAGATGACGTTTCAGGTGGTGAATCTTCTTCAGACTAATGGAGTTGAGGGAAGATAGCTGGTGGAAAGAGGCAAAGGGAGGGGGTGCGGCAAGAAAGTGAGAGGTAGATCCAGACGAGCAGACGGGTTAATTGACAGATGAGTCAGGGAATAGGAATATAAATGATTAGAAACCTGGAGCTTCAGCTGGTCCAGGCGAAGAGAGCATAAGTATGTGACAAAGTCACCATGTTTAGTCTGGCCGACACAGAAGGGACATACCAGGAGCACCAAATGCATAGATCAGTTGAAGAAGGTGCATGTAAACCCGTCTCAGTACTTGTTAACCATTTTAATTTCCTTTCCCATTCCCTTACCAAACTGCCTATTATTTGCCTCTTCCACTGCCAGAATGAGGCCACGGGCAAACGGGAATAACGTCATCTCATATACTGCTGGGTAGCCTACAACCCAATGTCATGAACATTGAACAATTTCAGTAACCTCCATCTCCTTTCTTTCCACTCCGCTGCCATCTAGTTGCTCCTCCACCCGTTCACTTCCCACTCCTCTCCCCCCAGGGTCCCCTATTTTACAACCATCTCTCCCTCAGGTTCTACATTTCACTTCCCACTTCCCTTCCTTATAAGATTCAAAGATTTGTAGCTTCATAATTACCTCCAGCCTTGTTGACTAACTCCACTCTTCTCTCTCCTATTTGACATCTGCCAATCAACTCCTCTTCACCTGCTACTTGCCAGCCTTTTTAACTAGCTATCTCTCTTTTACATCAACTTGACAACGTTGTGTCATTCCACAAATGCGGCCTAACCTGCTGATTTCCTCCAACAGTTTGTGTTTACTCAAGATTACAGCATCTGCAGTCTCTTGTGGTCTCCATTCACTCTATACAATCAGCTTTTTGCAACAATAGGTTGAATTGAACATTATAAGAATTGAAAGAGATATTTCAGAGTGAGCAAACAGAAGCTGACATGTATTATTATTTAAACTAGCTGTCATTGATTTACACTGTTGTCATTACAGGGCATTTTGATTTGTTTTCCAAGCATGCAGGTACAGCAGGCAGTGAAGAAAGCGAATGGCATGTTGGCCTTCATAACAAGAGGAGTTGAGTACAGGAACAAAGAGGTCATTCTGCAGTTGTATAGGGCCCTAGTGAGACCACACCTGGAGTATTGTGTGCAGTTTTGGTCCCTTAATTTGAGGAAGGACATTCTTGCTATTGAGGGAGTTCAGCGTAGGTTTACAAGGTTAATTCCCGGGATGGCGGGACTGTCATATGCTGATAGAATGGAGCAGCTGGGCTTGTATACTCTGGAGTTTAGAAGGGTGAGAGGGGATCTTATTGAAACATATAAGATTATTAAGGGTTTGGACACGCTAGAGGCAGGAAACATGTTCCCGATGTTGGGGGAGTCCAGAACCGGGGGCCACAGTTTAAGAATATGGAGTAAGCCATTTAGAACGGAGATGAGGGAACACTTTTTCACACAGAGAGTTGTGAGTCTGAGGAATTCTCTGCCTCGGAGGGCGGTTCTCTGGATCCTTTCAAGAGAGAGCTAGATAGGACTCTTAAAGATAGCGGAGTCGGGGGATATGGGGTGAAGGCAGGAACGGGGTACTGATTAGGGATGATCAGCCATGATCACATTGAATGGTGGTGCTGGCTCGAAGGGCCGAATGGCCTACTCCTGCACCTATTGTCTAACCAACAAAGCTTGGATATCCAAAACAATACAGTTGTGATTTTCTAAGGCAAATTCAATCAGGTTGCGACCATTATTTCAATATTTTCCTCTTCAGCCAAAATATGCTGGATGTTAACTAATTTGATCTAAATTACCATGAACTAGTTCATCTCAGGAATCCCCAATTATCTCCCAAGGGCCATTTAAAAAAAAACTTTGCTTGAACAGGATCCTTGCAGTGACATTCTAAGGAACAATAATTTCATTTATGTGTTGATTTTCACTGAACAAAGGCTTTTCACTGTACCTCTGTACACATAACAATAATAAACTAAACTAAACCAACATAAGTATGCTTTCTGTCTTTGTTCCCATAAACAGTCATTAAGGAGGGAAAACATGAATGGAGACGCAAGTGACTAGAGATGCTGGAGCAAAAAATAAACTGCTGTACGAATTCAGTGGTATGAGCGGCATTTGTGGAGGATAAGAAATAGTCACATCACATTTTGGGTTAAAACATAGAAAAATAGGTGTAGGAGTAGGCCATTCAGCCCTTCCAGCCAGCACCACCATTCAATATGATCATGTCTAATTTAAAATCAGTACCCCGTTTCGCTTTTTCCCCCATATCCCTTGATTCCTTTAGTCCTAAGAGATAAATCTAAAGGGCCTGTCCCACTTATGCGACTTTTCAGCAAATGTCTTCGACCTTCAAGCTCGAGGGCACTCGCCTGAAAAACCGCGAGCTGGATCGTTCGTCAGCGATGAAACCGTGAGCTGGATCAACCATCAGCACACACACACACACACACACACACACACATCGCAAAGGCGGGGGCCAGGGAAAGCGGGGGAGCGTTGTCTGAAATTCACACCTGCAATGAACAGAAAGGTAAAAGACGGCTGGCACAGTGTACGCAAGTCCTTTTAAACCCTGTATCACGACAGAGATGTAGGAAGAAGAAAATAAAGGACACATGGAAAACAGCAAGGTGGCTACAGTACTGCAATAACAAATCCATTGTATTGTTATTATTTCATGACTGAAAATAATATTCAATCAACTGCCCTTCTGTATTTAGTGACAGTGACACCAAATGACACAATTCAGGTTAAAACTGAAGAGGTGAGCTTTGCCCTCTACCGTGTAGGCATTTTTACACAAATCAAAGTGATAATTCAGGTATTAGGACAACTAGGATTCATGAGAAACTATTTCTGTTACTGTTTTTCTAAAGATCAATTCTTAAAATTATAAAGATGATCAACTTATATTCTTTGTATAAATAATGAACACATTCTATTATAAAAACATAAAGTATTTGAATTAAACGATTGGTACAAAAATAACTGCCAAAATAAGCAAAAGAGATAATTTCAGTCAAAATGCAGTTTATTTTAAGAATTAAAGTACAGATGAATGTATTAAAACAATGAATTTATAGGATTGAAAAACGACCTATGTGGATTGCTCCTCTTTTGAAAGTTTATTTAAAAATTAATAAAAAAATATTCAAGAGTAAGATTCAACGTTCTTTCTCAAGCAGCATCTGTTCTACTTTTATTCCCTTCCTATTAGAGCAATACAAAGTTTTTGGTTACAAAATACCAGTGTTTCGGGACACTGCTTCTTATTGAGAATTGTAAAAGCCAGATTTTAAAATGATCTAGTGGTGGTAGATGCATGGTGTCATTTATTGATAGTGAAGAACCATGAACTCACAGATTTAAGAGATTTTCAGTTATTTCAATGGTTCATAGGCCATATTATGCAGTTCCGTGCACACAATGAAGGAACAGTTTCAATACATCTAGTCAGTACAAAGATTGACAATTTAATTTGACTGAGAATCAGGGAAAGAAATCTTCAACCAGAAGTATTACCACTTTGGAAAAATACTGAAATAATATGGGCAATCCCCCTAGAGACAAATTTACCAGATGATAACATTGTATTCAAGAACATAAAGCCTTGTAGATATTGTACTAAGCAGAACTTCCCCAAGTTACATTGCAAAGTGGAAAATCTTTGTTTCCATTACAGCTATTGTTGTGCAGCTAAATTTTATTGTGTATTCTTTTTGATTGTACTGCTGCTGGCAAGTTCATTTCACTGCACTTTATTGTGTATGTGATGAATAAATCTGATTGATTGATTGATTGTCCAAAGAAAAATTAAATCCTCCAGAATAAACTTCACCCTTGTTTACATCATCTCCGTCCTGAGAGGTTTTGAATGTAGCCATGGCCCTAGTATGAATGACTGAAATTCATAACTAAATCTCTAAACAAAATGAAGAGTACTGGACAGGAGGCAATGATTTGGAGACAAATCCAGAGGAGAATAATGGTGTGACTATTGCAAACAAGTTTATCAAATGGTATTATTGTAAATAACTGAAAAGGCAAACATCGAGCCTATTTTTATAATTTGCGTGGTAATGAAGGGAAAGCTGAATGAATAAAAAGTGGCACAAGTCATAATATTACACAAAACAAGATAAACCAAAAACAAGTCTTGTTTTTGTCAAGACATATCAGGAAAAGGATTACAGTGATTATTGGCAGAAAACTGGAAACAAAAACATTACAGCATATTTTGGAATTCACACAAAACTGGGCAAAGTACAAAGTAAGACACTTGACAAGTGATAAACATCTAAGAAAAAATAAAGTTTTCCAAATGTGCAAGTTCCAGCTTTGATTTAAAAAGTTAGAGTACTTCAGTTTACAAAGTTATTTGCTCTGTGACTCAGAAACAACTTCAAGATGGTGCTTACTTTTTATATGTGACATAATGCATTTAGTTTGTACATTACCACTAATAGTAACTATATACAGTGCCCTCCATAATGTTTGGGACAAACATAGAAACATAGAAAATAGGTGCAGGAGTAGACAAAGACCCATTGTTTATTTATTTGCCTCTGTACTCCACAATTTGAGATTTGTAATAGAAAAAAATTACATGTGGTTAAAGTGCACATTGTCAGATTTTATTAAAGGGTATTTTTATACATTTTCTGACACCTGTCCGACAGATCAGAAACACTCTCCAGGAGTCAGGTGTGGATTTGTTAATGACCACTGTCCGCAGAAGACTTCATGAATAGAAATACAGAGGCTACACTGCAAGATGCAAACTACTGGTTAGCCGTAAAAATAGGATGGCCGGGTTACAGTTTGCCAAGAAATACTTAAAAGAGCAACCACAGTTCTGGAAAAAGGTCTTGTGAACAGATGAGACGAAGATTAACTTGTATCAGAGTAATGGCAAGAGCAAAGTATGGAGGAGAGAAGAATCTGCCCAAGATCCAAAGCATACCACCTCATCTGTGAAACACGGTAGTGGGGGTGTTATGGTTGAAGAAGGTACTGGCTCACTTATCTTCATTGACGATACAACTGCTGATGGTAGTAGCATTCTGAAGTGTCTAGACACATCCTATTTGCTCAAGTTCAAACAAATGCCTCAAAACTCATTGGCCGCCGGTTCATTCTACAGCAAGATAACAGATCGAGTGATTGACTTGGCCACTCAAGAATTAACAATTTTTTAGCTTTGAAAAACTCATTTGTTGCTTTAGCAGTATGAAGCAACAAAGGAGTTTTTCAAAGCTAAAAAATGGTCAATTTTTGAGTGGCCAAGTCAATCACTCGATCTGAACCCAATTGAGCATGCCTTTTTTATGCTGAAGAAAAAACTGAAGAGGACTAGCCCCTAAAACAAGCATAAACTAAAGATGGCTGCAATACAGGCCTGGCAGAGCATCACCAGAGAAGACATCCAGCAATGTCTGGTGATGTCTATGAATCGCAGACTTGAAGCAGTCATTGCATGCAAAGGATATGCAACAAAATACTAAACATGACTACTTTAATTTACATGACATTGCTGTGTCCCAACATTATGGTGCCCTGAAATGGGGGGACCATGTATAAACACTGCTGTAATTTCTACATGGTGAAACCCAAATGTATAAAAATGGCATTTATTAAAATCTGACAATGTGCACTTTAACCACATGTGATTTTGTTTCTATTACAAATCTCAAATTGTGGAATACAGAGGCAAATAAATAAATGATGGGTCTTTGTCCCAAACATTATGGAGGGCACTGTATATATATATATTTTTTAACTGTTAACCTTTGTATTATTAAAGTATTTAAGGTAGATGTGGCTTCTCAAACCAAACTTGCTTGAAATGAGAGCTATAAAATGCAGATTGCTTCTATTGCTTTCAGAAAATTGGATTAAATGCAAATTTGATTGTGCAACTTAAAAAAAAACTACAACCAATATTGCTACATTTATATATTCTACAGCTTTACAAAACTTGAAAGTTTCTTGGTAGTGATTTTTTGTAAACTCACATGTGTTATTCCATGGTTCAAATAAAATCCCACCTTTCTATGGCACTGTGTTGACCTGTGCATAAATACTACTGCTATTTTGTTTACAATTATTTCACTTTTCTTTTGAAGAATAATACACTTATAACTTCATCTGTCAAATTAAATTTCTGGTTTACCATGCAGATTGTTTAACTGCTACAATAATTGCTCTGCACTGGTCAAACCCAACTTTGGAGATATAGCTCCACACCATAACTTTTCAAATACATACACATTTAATTATATTTAAATATAGTTCTGCTTCACATCCTCAAAATACTGCTGAAAAATATTTCAGAATGCATTAAGATTTTTTTGTTAACTACAACAGATTCAGTAGTTATTTTGCATTTACCCTTGTTAAGCTCATAAGGCTTAACATATTAAAGAACTGAAAGCTTTTATAGAATTTATAATTTTCTTTGAAAGATGTTGCATTATATTAGAAAATGTAATACCCTTGCTTGTTTCTTCAAACTTCTGGCACAATATATTGCTTTGATTTGAGTTTTAAGAGACAGGTAGATGTTGTTTCAGGATTTCTTTTGTTGTCGGAGGCATTTTGTCAGGAAATTTTATATGGAACTCTACTATATAGTCACCACGTTGATTTGGAGTCTTAGGAAATGGTAAACCCTCTCCTCTCAGCCTCTTCACAGTCCCGGGCTTGATAACATCATTGCAAGGTAGGGGAATCACTCTGCCATCAATTGTAGGGATATTAACTGTACAACCACATAAGGCCTATGAAAGTAAACAAATATTTTATTGTACAGGTACTAAGATATTTAGAAGCACTTTCATTTGACAAAAACTTAGCATAAACAAAATATATACACAAAATAGAAAAGGAGAAATTCCTTTATTTTATCTGTTTAATAATTTTGAGGGGAAAGTTGTAGTTCAACACTCAGGAAACAATGAATTAGCATTGTTGATCAGGGAGCATTTAGACGCTGCCCAAATCTCCTCGACTAAATTCTGCTTAAAAAGGTTATATGGAGTCTGTGATGGGGCTGGGCAAATATGTGCTATTAAAAGAACTACCTGCTGATTAGAACGATCTTTTCATAGAACATAGATGTAGGAGTAGGGCATTCGGCCATTTGAGCCAGCACTGCCATGGCTGATCATCCATAATCAGTACCCCGTTCCTGCTTTCTCCCCATATCCCTTGATTCCATTAGCCCCAAGAGCTATATCCAACTGCGTCTTGAGTGTCCCCAGTGAATTGGCCTCCACTGCCTTCTGTGGCAGGGAATTACACAGATTCTACATTTGCAGCACTTCACACTTATGTGTGTTAAACTCCATTAACCTTCCTTTGCCCACGATCAATATTCCTGCTATTATGTTTGATAACCATGTTCGCTATCTATGATACCAACCATATTTGTATGTCATCCACAAACTTACTAATCATGTAAATTCTCTTCCAAATCGTTGATATTAAACATAAACAACAATGGGCCTAGCACCGATCTTAGAGGCACCCCACTGGTCACAGGCCTACAGTTCAAGTAACAGCCTACCACTATCATCCTCTGCTTCCCTCCATAACTCCAAATTCAGTTTTGTGTGAATTCCTAAATTAGCTGTTAAGTTTATGTTTTCTGCCAACAATCACTGTAATACTATTACCTGATTGATCTTTGAACAAGACTTGCTTTTGGTTTAAAAGGGAACTGCAGATGCTGGAATATCGAAGGTACACACAATTGCTGGGGAAACTCAGCGGGTGCAGCAGCACCTATGGAGCGAAGGAAATAGGCGACGTTTCGGGCCGAAACCCTTCTCCCCTTCCTTAACCCTCTAGCTGTCTCCTCCCACCCTCCCATCCGCCCGCCCTCGGGCTCCTCCTCCTCCTCCCCTTTTCCTTCTTTCTTTCCCCACCCCCCATCAGTCTGAAGAAGGGTTTCGGCCCGAAACGTCGCCTATTTCCTTCGCTCCATAGGTGCTGCTGCACCCGCTGAGTTTCCCCAGCAATTGTGTGTACCTTTGCTTTTGGTTTATCTTGTTTTGTCTGATATTGTGCTAGAGTAACTCAGGAAGTCAGGCAGCAGCTCTGGAAAAGATGGATAGGTGACATTTTGGGTAAGTTCCATGTTCTCCAGAGATGCTACCTGACCTGCTGAGTTACTCCAGTATTTGTGTCTGCTTTTGTAATAGGCTTCCAGCGATCCACAGCTGGTATAACAATTTATGGTTAAATATTAGAGCCAATACCTAATCCAGAATGAAAAGTATCCATTGATCACAGGATTCTAGATAACTCCATCAAAGGACTTCTTGCTATTGAGGGAGTGCAGCGTAGGTTCACAAGGTTAATTCCGGGGATGGCGGGACTGTCATATGTTGAGAGAATGGAGCGGCTGGGCCTGTATACTCTGGAATTTAGAAGGATGAGAGGGTATCTTATTGAAACATATAAGATTATTAAGGGTTTGGACACGCCAGAGGCAGGAAACATGTTCCCGATGTTGGCGGTGTCCAGAACCAGGGGCCACAGTTTAAGAATAAGCGGTAAGCCATTTAGAACGGAGATGAAGAAACACTTTTTCACACAGAGAGTTGTGAGTCTGTGGAATTCTGTGCCTCAGAGGGTAGTGGAGGCCAGTTCTCCTGAAACTTTCAAGAGATTGCCAGATAGGGCTCTTGAAGATAGCAGGGGATATGGGGAGAAGGCAGGAACAGGGTACTGATTGTGGATGATCAGCCATGATCACATTGGCTTGAAGGCCCGTATGGCCTTCTCCTGCACCTATTGTCTATTGGCAAAGGATTTCTGAAAGTCAAATCAGAATCGTGAAGCAGCTTTCCCTCAACCATACACTTTGGATGTCTTTTAGAGCATAATCCATTTGTCCAAAAGTAGCACTGTGCATTTCTGATAACCTTATTCTTTGACAGTAATCGTAACAGGATTTTAAAAATATTCCTTCAAAATCGTTGATGACATCTGGCCTATAAAGTGGTCCAGATATGATGACTTTGAAAAGATGAACAAGTTACAGTCCGAAGGAAGGATCCCAAAAGACAAAGGGTCAGAAAAGCATTTGTCTTGCATCTAATCTTCTCTGAATGAATAACATCCAATCATGGAGACTCACACTTATAACATAGAACAGCACATAACATAATATGGAACACGATGTCAACACCAACTCTTAGCTGGTTGCCCATACTTCATATCCATATGCCAATCCAAAAGTCTGTCAAATGCTACTATAGTATCTACCTGAACCACCACCCCTGGTAGTACCTTTACCCAAACTTGCCCACCCTGCATATCTCCTTTAAACTTTGCCCTCTCACCTTAAAGTTATGCCCTCTAGTGTTTGATGTTTCCATCCTGGGAAAAAGGTTTTGACTGTCTAACCTTTCTATGCCTTTCATCGCGGGGCTTGTTTCAACAGAGGCCCAGGAGCCGTTACAGAGGGAGGAGGAGCCAAAATCTGCAACGTTCCATTCGCAGATCACACATCAAATTAAGGGGGCTGGTGGAATCCTCTGATTGGTCGAACGGACTAGAGGAAGCAGCTGATTGGCTTGTATTCGGATAAGGGGGAGAATGAGGGCCGGGGCAGTTTACTGTTCTGGATGTCAAATGTGGGAGGTCATGGAGTCTGAGTGCCCTCCAGACGTCCACATCTGCGCCAGGTGCGTCGACATGGGGCTCCTAGGACCATGTTAGGAACCTCTGTCTGCTCAGGGAGAGCGAGGAGGTCATAGAAAGGAGTTACAGGGAGGTGGTCACTCCAAGACCACGGGAGACAGAAAACTGGGTCAGAGTTAGGAAGGGCAATGGGCAGAGGCAGGGACTGGTGAGTACCCCGGTGGCTGTACACCTTGAAAATAAGTACTCATGTTTGAGTAAGGGTGGGGGAGATAGCCTACCTGGGGGCAGCAACAGCAGCCGGGCCTCTGGCACAAAGACCAGTCCTGTTGCTCAGAAGGGTAAGGAAAAGAAGAGGAGGGCAATTGTAAAGGGGACTCTATAGTCAGGGGGTCGGATAGGCGATTCTGTGGACGCAGACAGGAGACCCGGATGGTAGTTTGCCTCCCTGGTGCCAGGGTCAGGGATGTGTCTGAACGTGTCCAAGAAATCCTGAAATGGGAGGGAGAGGAGCCTGAGGTTGTGGTACATATAGGTACCAACGACATAGGTAAAAAAAGAGAAGAGGTCCTGAAAGAAGAATTTAGGGAGTTAGGTAGAGAGTTAAGGAGAAGGACTGCAAAGGTAACAATCTCAGGATTACTGCCTGTGCCACACGACAGTGAGAGTAGGAATGGAGCGAGGTGGAGGATAAATGAGTGGATGAGGGACTGGTGCAGTGGGTATGGATTCAAGTTTCTGGATCATTGGGACCTCTTTTGGGGAAGGTGCGACCTGCCTGTACAGAAAGGACGGGTTGCACTTGAACTCGAGGGGGACCAATATCCTGGGGGGGAGATTTGCAAAGGCTACTGGGGAGACTTTAAACTGGTATGGTTGGGGGGGAGGGACTCAAATTGGGAAAGCTAGCAGTCAGTGTGTGAGGCAGGAGGCAGAGAATGGTAGCACTCTGACCCAAAATGTAGGGGAGAGAGAAGAAAAAGACAATAAACAGAGAATAAGAGAGGGTGGGTTTCTTAAATGTGTATATTTTAATGCTAGGAGCATTGTAAGAAAGGTGGATGAACTTAGAGCCTGGATTGACACCTGGAAGTATGATGTTGTGGCGATCAGTGAAACATGGTTGCAGGAGGGCTGTGATTGGAAACTAAATATTCCAGGATTTCGTTGCTTCAGGTGTGATAGAATTGGAGGGGCAAGAGGTGGAGGTGTTGCATTGCTTATCAGGGAAGATATTACAGCAGTGCTTTGGCAGGATAGATTAGAGGGCTCGTCTAGGGAGGCTATTTGGGTGGAACTGAGAAATGAGAAAGGGGTAGCAACACTTATAGGGGTGTATTATAGACCGCCAAATGGGGAGCGAGAATTGGAAGAGCAAATATGTAAGGAGATTGCAGATATTAGTAGTAAGCACAAGGTAGTGATTGTGGGAGATTTCAATTTTCCACACATAGACTGGGAAACACATTCTGTAAATGGGCTGGATGGGTTGGAGTTTGTAAAATGTGTGCAGGATAGTTTTTTGCAGCAATACATAGAAGTACCTACTAGAGAAGGGGCGGTGCTGGACCTCCTGTTAGGAAATGAGACGAGTCAGGTGGCAGAAGTATGCGTTGGGGAACAGTTCGGGACCAGTGATCACAATACCATTAGTTTCAATATAATTATGGAGAGGGTCAGAACTGGACCTAGGGTTGAGATTTTTGATTGGAGAAAGGCTAACTTTGAGGAGATGCGAAAGGATTTAAAAGGAGTAAATTGGGACAGTTTGTTTTATGGGAAAGATGTGGAAGAGAAATGGAGGACATTTAAAGGTGAAATTTTAAGAGTACAGAATCTTTATGTCCCTGTTCGGTTGAAAGGAAATAGTAAAAATTGGAAAGAGCCATGGTTTTCAAGGGAAATTGGACACTTGGTTCGGAAAAAGAGAGATCTACAATAATTATAGGCAGCATGGAGTAAATGAGGTGCTTGAGGAGTATAAAGAATGTAAAAAGAATCTTAAGAAAGAAATTAGAAAAGCTAAAAGAAGATATGAGGTTGCTTTGGCAAGTAAGGTGAAAGTAAATCCAAAGAGTTTCTACAGCTATATTAATAGCAAAAGGATAACGAGGGATAAAATTGGTCCATTAGAGAGTCAGAGTGGACAGCTATCAGCAGAGCCAAAAGAGATGGGGGAGATATTGAACAATTTCTTTTCTTCGGTATTCACCAAGGAGAAGGATATTGAATTATGTGAGGTAAGGGAAACAAGTAGAGTAGCTATGGAAACTATGAGATTCAAAGAAGAGGAAGTACTGACACTTTTGAGAAATATAAAAGTGGATAAGTCTCCAGGTCCTGACAGGATATTCCCTAGGACATTGAGGGAAGTTAGTGTAGAAATAGCAGTGGCTATGACAGAAATATTTCAAATGTCATTAGAAACGGGAATAGTGCCGGAGGATTGGCGTACTGCGCATGTTGTTCCATTGTTTAAAAAGGGGTCTAAGAGTAAACCTAGCAATTATAGACCTGTTAGTTTGACGTCAGTGGTGGGCAAATTAATGGAAAGGATACTTAGGGATAATATATATAAGCATCTGGATAAACAGGGTCTGATTAGGAACAGTCAACATGGATTTGTGCCTGGAAGGTCATGTTTGACTAATCTTCTTGAATTATTTGAAGAGGTTACTCGGGAAATTGATGAGGTTAAAGCAGTGGATGTTGTATATATGGACCAGTAAGGCCTTTGACAAGGTTCCTCACGGAAGGTTGGTTAAGAAGGTTCAATGGTTGGGTATTAATGGTGGAGTAGCAAGATGGATTCAACAGTGGCTGAATGGGAGATGCCAGAGAGTAATGGTGGATGGTTGTTTGTCAGGTTGGAGGCCAGTGACTAGTGGGGTGCCACAGGGATCTGTGTTGGGTCCACTGTTGTTTGTCATGTACATCAATGATCTGGATGATGGTGTGGTAAATTGGATTAGTAAGTATGCAAATGATATTAAGATAGGTGGGGTTGTGGATAATGAAGTAGATTTTCAAAGTCTACAGAGAGATTTATGCCAGTTGGAAGAGTGGGCTGAAAGATGGCAGATGGAATTTAATGCTGATAAGTGTGAGGTGCTACATCTTGGCAGGACAAATCAAAATAGGACGTACATGGTAAATGGTAGGGAATTGAAGAATGCAGGTGAACAGAGGGATCTGGGAATAACTGTGCACCGTTCCCTGAAAGTGGAATCTCATGTAGATAGGGTGGTAAAGAAAGCTTTTGGTGTGCTGGCCTTTATAAATCAGAGCATTCAGTATAGAAGTTGGGATGTAATGTTAAAATTGTACAAGGCATTAGTGAGGCCAATTCTGGAGTATGGTGTACAATTTTGGTCGTCTGATTATAGGAAGGATGTCAACAAAATAGAGAGCGTACAGAGGAGATTTACTAGAATGTTGCCTGGGTTTCAGCAACTAAGTTACAGAGAAAGGTTGAACAAGTTAGGGCTTTATTCTTTGGAGCGCAGAAGGTTAAGGGAGGACTTGATAGAGGTCTTTAAAATGATGAGAGGGATAGACAGAGTTGACGTGGATAAGCTTTTCCCACTGAGAGTAGGGAAGATTCAAACAAGGGGACATGACTTGAGAATTAAGGGACAGAAGTTTAGGGGTAACATGAGGGGGAACTTCTTTACTCAGAGAGTGGTGGCTGTGTGGAATGAGCTTCCAGTGAAGGTGGTGGAGGCAGGTTCGTTTTTATCATTTAAAAATAAATTGGATAGTTATATGGACGGGAAAGGAATGGAGGGTTATGGTCTGAGCGCAGGTATATGGGACTAGGGGAGAATACGTGTTCGGCACGGACTAGAAGGGTCGAGATGGCCTGTTTCCGTGCTGTAATTGTTATATGGTTTTATATACTTTCATCACGTCTTCCCGCAACCTCCAGCATTCCAGCGAATACAATCCAAATCTGTCCAACCTCCACCTGTAGCTAATACCCCCTAATCCAGGTATCATTCTGGTAAATCTCCTCTGCACACTTTTCAAAGCTTACATATCCATCCTGTTATGGGTCAACCAGAACCGGACGCAATACTCCAAATTTGTACTTTCAGAATCTAGGCTGATGTTATTTCTTGCTCTGGATATATAATGAGGTAAAAAAGTCACTTGGGAGCTTTACCTTAATGCCACACCTTTTGAATTTAGGTAATTAAGGAAGACTTGCACATTCCCTTGGAAATTTTCTAATTTAACAACCATGCCATAACACAGCCAATATGGTATTATAATAACAACATAATTTTGTTTGCATTGATGGAGAAATACACTAGCCAGGCCAATAGAATTATTTCTTATGCGCTTTAACTATGGTCATACTGACATAGGATGTCTTTAAGATGGGAAGAGTGCAGAAGATTTATGAGGGCGTTGCCAGGACTTGAGAGCCTAAGCTATTTGGAGAGGTTGGGCATGTTGGGATTTTACTTCGGAGTCACGTGAGTGACTACGTGAAGAACCCGCTTACGACGCATGCGTGTCATTACGCTACACGCATTCGAACTCGTCATTGCTGGAGGAAGGACGTTCCTCCCAAACGGCAGGGGTTGAACCTGCAACAGTAAGGTGAGGGAACGTCGTTTCTTTTACTTACCTTTTTTCTTTCTACAGAAGGCTGATGAGAACTGGCTGGGGAGAGTCTGCAGAACTGCAGGCAGCCAGCAACGGCCGGGGCACTGCTATCTCCCTTAAAACGGGAGCCGGAGCCGACTTCAGCTCCAGGAGCACGCCGACAGCGGTGGAGCATGTCTGGAGCAGTCATTTCCGACGACTCGGACTACAGCCCCACGGACCTATACATGGGTCCGAGGCGCTGGAAGGAGCGAGAAAGCTGGCGGGGGAGAACCTGCAAAATTGCGGGCAGCCGGCAGCAGCAGCAGCAAACGGCACGCTGATCTCCCGTAATGGGAACAGCTGTGCCCAATTTCGCTCCCGACTTCGCTCCCGCGCCGGCCGGTCGGGAGAGGAGCAGCCGCGAGCGACCAGTGCCCGTGTGCATGGGGGTCGGTTTGAGCGGCTGGAGGAGATGGCAAGCAGCCGTGAGCGACCAGTGCCCGTGAGCACCGGGGTCGGTTGGAGCGGCTGCAGCATGCAGCATAAAGAGCAGCCGGGAGCGGCCAGTGCCCGAGAGCATTGGAGCCGGTTGGACCGGCTGCAGGAGAAATTAAGCAGCCGCGAGCGACCAGTGCCCGTGAGCACCGGGGTCGGTTGGAGCGGCTGCAGCATGACAAGCAGCCGTGAGCGGCCGGTGTCCGTGAGCACCGAGGTCGGTTGTAGCGGCTGCAGCATGCAGGATAAAGAGCAGCCGGGAGCGGCCAGTGCCCGAGAGCATTGGAGCCGGTTGGACGGCTGCAGGAGCAGTACCCCTTGTGGGGTTGCAGAGTGGAAATACTCCAAAGTGGCAAAGCCACAGTGGGCAACTAATAAGCCCCACAGCAGTACTCCTTGTGGGGCGGCACAGAGTTTCTCACTCATCAGAGGGGAACACCGAGATTCAATCCTGGGCTGGCTGCAGGAGCAGCTTCAGGAGCAGCCGTGACGGCCATTGCCCGTGAGCATTGGAGCCGGATGGAGTGGCTGCAGGAACTGCAGCAGGAGCAGCCTCAGGAGTAACGGCTTCAGGAGCAGCCGCGATGGCCAGTGATCATGTGCATTGGAGCCGGTTGGGTGCCCGAGAGCATCGGGACCAGCTGGAGCGGCTGTTGGAGCATGTAAGTGGCAGCTCCATGAGATGGAGACTAGTCACAGAGGGGCAGCTAGTAAGTCCTACAGCAGTACCTCTTGTAGGGCTGCACAGTGTTCTCCCTCATCAGAGGGGAGTTTCGGGGGTCAAGTTTGGGCTCCACTTGAACAGGGGAGCAGAACATACCCCTAGTACACTTAGGGTGCGGAAACCCTATGGGAAAACACTTACCATCAGGGAACTGCAAAACCTGAATGTTCACAGTATCAACCTAAACATGGTAGGGCAGGGAATTGAAACGAAAGAATGTTCTAAGTCCTAACAGATTGAAAACCTGGAACCTCCCAACCTCCAATATTAAAATTTGGAGGCATCTTATCTTAACAGGGAAAGATCTTCACATCGAGGGAACTCTGGGACACATTAAGGAACGTCTTAAAAACTACTTCCTGAGAAACGTGCTACCCTCATCAGACACCGGCACCTCAACGACCACGGAGGATGCCGAAATAGTAACTAACCTACTAATAGGAACCAGGGAGGTTGGTAGTGGATAACAGATCTATCTGTATGCATAGAATTATTCTACCGACACTTAAAATTCAGAAGTACAGGGGTATACCTTAGAATTCTTCATTCCATTACCCTCCAGTTCAGCATGTACCGAACTGAATGTTCATGCTTACAGGGAAAGAAACAACTAAAGCGCATACTGAACTACAGTGCCCATATATTATAGGACTTATGGAGGACATCCACACGAATCACAGGGATTCGTGTCCTAAATATCCTTCTCATAATTTAGAGGTGGTTGCCACTTCATCTTAGATTGACTAATTTGAATACTTCGTACTTTATATTCATTACAAATGGGAACCTTTGGTGCAACTAAGGGATTGATCCTAGGGTACTACATGGCAAGCATGGTATTAAAATACGCTTGCTATATAGGACTCATTGAAGGTGCCCACAGATGTATTTAACACAACAGATCATCTGCGATCCACCGTTAACACACTTCACATGGCAGTAACTTTGCCGTAAGAAAGGGTACAGCCTTTATGGAGGCTTCCAGGGAACTAAACCAGCCATCAGACTGGTAGTAGAATAATTGGCATTAGGGGCTGTGTGACAGCCACATGATATCGGACCTTTACATAATCATAGTACAGAGCGCTACACGCGTCACTCAAGAAATTATGTGGGGGTCATTCTGACCGACTTATGAAACAACCAAACACAGTTATCCGTCTATGGAACCACATACTGATGGGCCTTGGATTGGGATGCTACTAATTCCATCTCCAGCTGTGGGGGAGATGGAATGCTCAGGAGGCATCACTACTAACGTTGGGCATATATACCTGGGGAAGTGAGAGCTAGTCATGGCTTTAAGTCAAATTGTTTTGGGTTATATCACCAGTATGTTAATCTACAAATTGACAACACCACCGGGGTAGCATATGTCAACCATATGGGTAGAAACATATCGACACCATGTGACTATCTGGCCAACAATATTTGTGAATTGAATTGAATCCTTCTTGTCAATCAGACCTTTCGGGCTGAACGAGATGTTGTTGCCTGCAGCCATACATGTAATACTAGCAGCACACAATGGACACGGGCTGGCATCCGCCGCGGTGAGTTCACCGGGTACCTCCACTCTGTGATGCAGGCAATAGTCTTAGAGTCACTGTCTCTATTAATCTGGATTAATAGCGTATCCAGATAGAGATTGGATATCAGCTTCCAACTACCAGGAAAACTGAATTAGTGGCAGACAACAGGTCACGCTAAGTCTAAAAACTCTGTATGGATGTTGGATAAAATATGTATTGCTGGAACAGCTGGTATGGAACACCAGATAACGACCTATTCACATCCATGCTCTTACCAGTTATCAAATTATGTTCTTGGGAGCCAGAACCTGGGGCAGTGGTTCAGATGTATCTTCGCTGATTGGGGGATCATTTATGCATCCCTCCCTTTTGCCTCATCAGTCGGTTATTTAGGAAGAAACTATAGACTTCACGTCTCGAATTTTGATAATACCTGATTGCCCTACGCAACCAGAGGTACTGGTGATATCAACATGGGTCAGAACCATACATCACCATCCATCATAGACCTAACTTACTGGGTCTTCCCGCAACAAGGGGAGTTACCCGTCACTATTATATATTAACCTATTTATTTAGAGTTGGAAGCACCTCTTCTACACCTGGGACGACGGACCGAATGCGGAATTATTTCAGCGGGTCACAGACAGTCCACCTAACCATCAGTACTTGGTATCATCTAGTAATGGGAAGTACTGTCACAACAACAATCATCACCCACAGATCTATGAACATCCCGTCTGTTCTGGAATTCCTGGCAAGCCTCCATTACGATGAGAGGCTCAGTCATAGTGCCATCAACTGCGCCAGAGGTGCTCTGTCAATATACCTGTTGAAGGTGTTCAAAAGGGAACTGCAGATGCTGGAATGAAGGTACAGAGCGGCATTCTGTTGGGACAAACCCTGGTAAACAAACTCATGAGGGGCATTTTAAAATTAGTCCCCAAGAACCAGGTACTCCCAAATATGGGATGTGAGCATTGTACTGACCATGTTAAGAAACTGGTCTCCAACTACAGCTCTGTTCCTACGGGAACTGACTATGAAAACAGTCATGCTGATGGTCCTGGTCACGCCACAAGGGTCCAGTCACCACAGAAAACAAGGTTGGACAACATGATTAATTCATCTGGAATTTATGGTTTACATCAGTGTAATAGTCATACAGAACAGAGGGGTCAGCAGGCCTAAAAAACAGAATTCAGGGTCTACCCTACAGATGGTCGTCTCTGTATTATAACACACTTACTATCATACTTGAAGTATACTAAGATCATCAGAGGGGAGGAATGTCACTTTAATCAGCTACTAACAGCCATTTAAACAGTGACAGTCCAGACCATCTCTGGATGGCTAAAACAGTCCTAAATAGGCTGGAGTGGGAACTAGCATTTCAAATCTCACTCCACCAGGGCTGCAGCTACATTAGCAGCTATGAAGTTGGACGTACCAATGGACCAAATCCTCAAGACAGCAGGATGGCCAACGGAGGAATTTTCCAACGACTTTATAACAAACCAGTCATTGAACCTGAAACATTTTACAGAAACAAATTTAAGTTCTGTAATATAATACAGGCTGCACAACCTTTTATCCGAAAGCCTTGGGACCAGACACTTTTCGTAATTCGGATTTGTCGGCCTTCGGAATGGAAATTTTTTTAGCGTAGATTTAATGGCTGGCTCAGTGGTAGAGTGCTCGGCTCATATCCGCAAGGTCGCGAGTTTGCGCCTTGATCCCGGCAGTTCCTCGGTCGCGAGTTTGAGTCTTCAATGTAGTTTTTTCTTGCAGAATAAATGTCTGTATGAAATGCAGTGTGTTGAATGAATTCCTGAATTTGTAAATGTGCCCGCAGCATTGAATCACCTCTCGCACTCATGTCACCCTAGCGGGGCTACATGCCCTTAGGCGGCCAAAGGCGACATTTTCACACTCTTATATCCGTGTGCAGCAGAGGCGACGTGCGTTTGGCGCCAACGTGAGCTTTGGTGAGCTTTGGTGTGCAGACGACATCCTGGAAAAAATGTCCGGTTTCTTCCAGGTAGGCGATATACCCTCCCGGGCAATATACCCTCCACTTCTATGTTATGAAGGGGATTTAGTTCCCCTTTCTTCCAGGACCGACCGGAGGTTCCGCTGTCACCTCTGCGGGCCACCCTCGGTGAACGCTCACTCAACTTTGTCGTGGGATTCCTACTCTCCCGCGGCAATGTACCCTCACCTTCTCTTTTATGAATGGGGATTTAGTTCCCCTTTCTTCGAGGACCGACCGGAGGTTCCGCTGTCACCTCTGCGGGCCGCCCTCGGTGAACGTCCTGTCTCCCTGTCCCTGGGATAGTAGGGGGCGATCAAACAGCACAATACCCCCCTCCCCCTCCAACGCCAGAGGAATCCGCTCCCCGATGGGCCGCTACGGCGACAAGTGGCAGTTCGCCCACAGCCCGAGCTGCGCGACCCCAAGAACAAGACGTACCTTGCACACCATCAGCTTCTGACCATACGGGGAGCGTGTTCCTCTGGAGTTGGAGCGGGGCTGGGCTGGAGTTGCTGATATGGGATCTCCGTGCTTGCAATGGGCCTGGGGGTTGGTGTCCCGATGAGCGGGCACAGCTCGGGCTGTGGGCGAACTGCCACTTGTCGCCGTAGCGGCCCATCGGGGAACGGCTTCTGGTGGTCCTGATGTCTCCGGCCAGTTTGCAGTTTTCCTCTGGAGTTGGAACGGGGCTGGGCTGCTGCTGGCTGTGGGTCTCTGGGATCTCCGTGCTTGCAGTGGGCCTGGGGGTCGTGGTCCCGTTGGTCCTGACGTCTCCAGTGACTGGCATCGCCGACGTGAAGACAGTGCAAAGCCCCCGCGCCGGTGCAATGGGCGGGGAGCTGGAGAGGGGAGGGAAGGGGTCACACACATGGCTGGGAAGCAGAGGGGTGTAGGTGGGTGAATTTGAAGGGAGCGACAATCTGCTGCTGCCTGCCCGCTGAGTTAAAAGTTCCCACGCAAGACGTGTATCGTGAGTCTACCGTGGGAACTTTTTTAACTCAGCGGCAGGCAGCCGCATATTGTCAATTATTAACCTCCCGCGCAAGATACCCTCCACCTTCTCTTTTATGAATGGGGATTTAGTTCCCCTTTCTTCGAGGACCGACCGGAGGTTCCGCTGTCACCTCTGCGGGCCGCCCTCGGTGAACGTTTTCAAGGACCTTTCTTCAAGGACCGAAAATATGTCCGCTATCGGAGGTTTTCGTTATTTGGATCTTCGGATAAAAGGTTGTCGCACTGTAGACCCATAAATAGGGGCACATAATTGGTGTTCATAATTTTACTGTTGGATTTCAATATCGTAGTGATGTCTAATGTTGTTAACTCTACTTCTCCCCAAAAATCAAGGCAGATGTGATGCATGGACTCGTTCCCACGGCATGAAATCACAGAGCTTTAAATCTTCACGTAGTCACTCACGTGACTCGAAGTAAAATAGTAAGATAAACGAGAACTTACCAGTTTGAAGTTTGATCCTTATTTTATGAGGAGGAACGTTGAGGGACTACGTGCCCTCCGCTCCCACCCTTGATCATAGTCTGAACTGGTATCTGTTGTCTAATCTTACTATGTTTAGTCATTATAGTTATCTGTGATTCCACACCGCTGCTTTGAAGAATGACACGCATGCGTCGTAAGCGGGTTCTTCACGTAGTCCCTCAACGTTCCTCCTCATAAAATAAGGATCAAACTTCAAACTGGTAAGTTCTCGTTTAATCTTACTATTTTATTCCTTGGCGTTTAGGAGGCTGATGGGTGATTTTATAAGGTTTATAAAATCATTAGATAAGGTTTAACGCAACAGAGTATTTACTCTGAGTAAGGGAAATCAAGAACTGGAGGCTCTAAATTTAAGGGAGAGGGGAAAGATTAGTAAGTTCTCGGAGCATAAGTAAGCCATTCAGGCCATCCTAGTCTACTCCGCCATTCAATCATTCCCTCTCAACCACATTCTCATGCCTTCTCCCCATAACCCGACACTCTTACTAATCAAGATTATGTCAATCTCTGGCTTAAAAATATCCATTGACTTGGCCTCCACAGCCGTCTGTGGCAATGAATTTCACAGATTCACCGCCCTCAGACTAAAGAAGTTCCTCCTCATTTCTTTTCTTAAGGTACATCCTTTTATTCTGAAGCTATGGCCTCTGGTCCTAGAATCTACCACTAGTGGAAACATCCTCTCCACATTCACTTTATCCAGGCCTTTCACTATTTGGTAGTGTCAATGAGGTGCCCCCTCATCCTTCTAAATTCCAGCAAGTTAAGGCCCAGTGGCTTCCAACCTCATCATATGCTAACCCAATCATTCCTGGGATCTTCTCTTAAACCGCCTTGTACCCTCTCCATGCACCACATCCAAAACTGCTCACAATACTCCAAATGCAGTCGGATCAGTTCCTAAGCATTACATCCCTTTTTTTTTTGTATTCTAGCCCTCTCAAAATAAATGCTAGCATTGCATTTGCCTTCCTTAGTAATGATTCGACGTAAAATAAACTTTATTTATTTTGCTTAAATGAAGTCCCTTTGCACCTCCGATTTCTGAATTCTCTCCCCATTTTGAAAATATCCAACCCCTTTATTCCTACTACCAAAATGCATTATATCTCAGCCCACTCTCCCAACCTGTTCAAGTCCTTCTAAAGAATTCCTGCTCTCTCTACACGAGCTGCCCCTCCACGTATCTTTGTATCGTCTGGCAAATGATACAAAGATCATTGCTGGCAGCAATGTCCTTTTCAAAAACATCAATAACATAAAAAACCTCTTCTGCAGTAAAATATTTTAAAAGTATACCATTATTGGCCAGAGATATGCAAAGGCTACATTTGTTCATTGCAGTTTTATTATGAAGAAAGGCAAAACAGGATTTAAAATGCTTCTCCAGACTATCTAACCTGAAGATCTGTAAGTGTACTGCACAATTATTTTCCAAAAATGTATTACATTCAATTAGACAAAATGGAGAAAATAAGACTGCTTTTACATACCTTAGTATATTTAACTAAAAGTTTAATTTTAAAAAGCTGAAACATTGCTGCAGCACATCCCATCACTGGAAACCATTAAACATAGGATATGTATACAGTACTACCGACCTTCTAAACATCCCGAGTTCCGCTTCCAACCTACTTCCAAGCTTCATGATTTAAACCCTGAGTCGTTACATGGCTGCCAGGTAATAAAAATCCCCATGTTTGACTCATAAATTGCACAAGATATATTCCTGAATGAGATATCAAATTCCAGAAACTTTTTTTTATATGATGCTCCAACACTTGCAAAGATAAAGAAACTTTAATCCATCGAGCAAGAATTTGCAGAGTTGTGCATGTAGTGCCGTCCATTACACAGACCAGACTCCCCTGAGTCAGAGTAGAAGACTACATTTACATTTCACTACACCTAACCTCAATTCAAGAATACCAGCATTATGTTTGCTCAGTTAAGACATGAACGTATCTGACCATTCTCCAGGCTCAGGTAACAAACAACACCCTTTTTAACTACTTCCTCCTCTCTTCCCTGTACCCCTTCTTGACTCACACCCATTTCCCAGAAGCAGTTAATGTGCTCTCCAAGTTTACCAAGGAGCTGCTTGGGAAGTGTGCATATTTACCAATACCGACAAGTGGCATCAGTAATTCTTTGGTAAAGACAAGTGCTCTTTCAATGACTAGCAAGTATTCTGATCAACACTAAACCTGGAGCCATTATTACACAATCTTTGGAGATTAACCCAGAAAGACAGGAAAACCTGATCAAGCAGCCAGCAAAGTAGTACATTTTCTGGAAATGAGAGAAACAAAATTGGCTCAACTGTTTGCTACCCAATGCCAATGTTTACATTGTGTGAGAAGCTACCTTTCATGTTTCTTTGATGGGAAAGTCAAAATACACCATAACTATTTGAAAAAAATGTAAGACAATCAAAAGCTGTAAAACATATATTACCTGCTAATCAATCTATAAATTGTGAAAGGAAATTAAAGAAATATGCAAAATGAAACAGAAAATTATCAACTCTCCAGAAGCCTTCCCAAATGAAATGTAAGTTTAGTGATACAACATATCCATGCCATTCACAACCCAGTTTGAAATCATTTCAGTTCTTTCGCCAAAATCTTGATTTGTTCATCAATTCGATGCGTCTTTTCCATGCTGACATTAGATCAGGAGATGCATGACAAAGATCAACATCCAGATCTTCTCCACATCAACTTTGAGTGCTACTTGCCCAAAAGCAACTCGCCACACACAAAGTCAAAACACAGCTACTATAGTAGTGATTACAATTTAAACGTTTAAAGTGTGCAACCAGTGATATCCACTTGCATTTTGGGGTAGACTAGACCAAGCGCGGACCCGATGGGCCCCGTTCCCTCAACGCAATATTCTACCAAACTGCACATGCGTGGCTGACAGGCTCGCAATGCGCAGGCGTAAAGCTTGCTAATGCACAGGACAATGGTGGGTAAGGTGGGCCTACAATTGTAGCACTATCTTGCCCCGTTTTTGCGGAGTTTGAAGCACAAAGAAACAAGATGAGTTTTAGTAGTATACTAGACCAAGGGGGACCCGTTGGGTTCCGTCCACTCAACGCGCGGTTGCGGGAGGTGAGGTGGCCTGTGGCGTCACACACACACTAACCACCCCCCCACACACACTAACCACCCCCACACACACACACTAACCATCCACCTTGATATTATATTAATATTATTAATTGGCTCCTATTAACCCATCGCCGCCCTATCCACTGACGCATAGCCCCCACCTCGCAGGCGTGTCTAGAGAGGGAGGGGGGTAGAGAGAGAGGGCAGAGAGAGAGGGGGCAGAGACAGAAGGGCAGAGAGAGTGGGGCAAAGAGAGGGAGGGAGAGTGGTGGGAGGGAGAGGGGAGGAGAGAGGGGATGGAAAGGGGGGGT